>NC_088240.1:69942434-70059934 GCF_036934945.1 Oncorhynchus masou masou
CTCTCTGCCCTCTTCCTTTATCTCTCTCTGCCCCTCTGTCCTCTACCTTTATCTCTCTTTGCGTCTACCTTTATCTCTCTCTGTCTCTATGTCCTCTACCTTTATCTCTCTCTGTCTCTACCTTTATCTCTCTCTGTCTCTATGTTTTCTACCTTTATCTCTCTCTGCCTCATTGTCCTCTAACTTTATCTCTCTCTGCCTCTCGGTCCTCTACCTTTATCTCTCTCTGTCTCTACCTTAATCTCTCTGTCTCTCTGTCCTCTACCTTTATTTCTCTCTGCCTCTCTGTCCTCTACCTTTATATCTCTATGTCTCTACCTTTATCCCTCTCTGTCTCTACCTTTATCTCTCTCTGTCTCTATGTCCTCTACCTTTATCTCTCTCCGCCTCTGTCCTCTACCTTTATCTCTCTCTGCCTCTCTGTCCTCTACCTTTATCCCTCTCTGCCTCTCTGCCCTCTTCCTTTATCTCTCTTTGTCTCTCTGTCTCTATGTCCTCTACCTTTATTTCTCTCTGCCTCTCTGTCCTCTACCTTTATCCCTCTCGGCCTCTCTGCCCTCTTCCTTTATCTCTCTCTGTCTCTCTCTCTCTATGTCCTCTACCTTTATTTCTCTCTGCCCCTCTGTCCTCTACCTTTATCTCTCTTTGCCTCTACCTTTATCTCTCTCTGCCTCTCTGTCTTCTACCTTTCTCACTCTCTGTCTCTATCTCTCTCTGTCTCACTGTCCTCTACCTTTATCCCTCTCTGCCTCTCTGTCCTCTACCTTTATCTCTCTCTGCCTCTCTGTCCTCTACCTTTATCTCTCTCTGCCTCACTGTCCTCTACCTTTATCCCTCTCTGCCTCTCTGTCCTCTACCTTTATCTCTCTCTGTCTCTACCTTTATCCCTCTCTGCCTCTCTGTCCTCTACCTTTATCTCTCTCTGTCTCTACCTTTATCTCTCTCTGTCTCTAACTTTATCTCTCTTTGTCTCTATGTCCCCTACCTTTATCTCTCTCCGACTCTCTGTCATCTACCTTTATCTCTCTCTGCCTCACTGTCATCTACCTTTATCTCTCTCTGCCTCTCTGTCTTCTACCTTTCTCACTCTCTGTCTCTATCTCTCTCTGTCTCTCTGTCCTCTACCTTTATCTCTCTCTGCCTCACTGTCCTCTACCTGTATCTCTCTCTGCCTCTCTGTCCTCTACCTTTATCTCTCTATGCCTCTCTGTCCTCTACCTTTATCTCTCTCTGGCTCTCTGTCCTCTACCTTTATCTATCTCTGCCTCTCTGTCCTCTACCTTTATCTCTCTCTGCCTCTCTGTCCTCTACCTTTATCCCTCTCTGCCTCTCTGCTCTCTTCCTTTATCTCTCTCTGACCCCTCTGTCCTCTACCTATATCTCTCTTTGCCTCTACCTTTATCTCTCTCTGTCGTCTACCTTTATCTCTCTCTGTCTCTACCTTTATCCCTCTCTGTCTCTATGTCCTCTACCTTTATCTCTCTCTGCCTCACTGTCCTCTACCTTTATCTCTCTCTGGCCTCACTGTCCTCTACCTTTATCCCTCTCTGCCTCTCTGTCCTCTACCTTTATCTCTCTCTGTCTCTACCTTTATCCCTCTCTGCCTCTCTGTCCTCTACCTTTATTTCTCTATGTCCTCTACCTTTATCCCTCTCTGGCTCCCTGTCCTCAACCTTTATCCCTCTCGGCCTCTCTGTCCTCTACCTTTATCTCTCTCTGCTTCTCTGTCCTCTACCTTTATCTCTCTCTGTCTCTCTGTCCTCTACCTTTATCTCTCTCTGTCTCTATGTCCTCTACCTTTATCTCTCTCTGCCTCTCTGTCCTCTAACTTTATCTCTCTCTGCCTCCCTGTCCTCTTCCTTTATCCCTCTCTGCCTCCCTGTCCTCAAACTTTATCCCTCTCGGCCTCTCTGTCCTCTACCTTTATCTCTCTCTGCCTATCTGTCCTCTACCTTTATCTCTCTTTCCCTCTACCTTTATCTCTCTCTGTCTCTCTGTCCTCTACCTTTATCTCTCTCTGTCTCTATGTCCTCTACCTTTATCTCTCTCTGCCTATCTGTCCTCTACCTTTATCTCTCTTTGCCTCTACCTTTATCTCTCTCTGTCTCTATGTCCTCTACATTTATCTCTCTCTGCTTCTCTGTCCTCTGCCCTCTCTGCCTCCCTGTCCTCAACCTTTATCCCTCTCGGCCTCTCTGTCCTCTACCTTTATCTCTCTGTTCCTCTCTGTCCTCTACCTTTATCTCTCTTTGCCTCTACCTTTATCTCTCTCTGTCTCTATGTCCTCTACCTTTATCTCTCTCTGTCTCTCTGTCCTCTACCTTTATCTATCTCTGTCTCTACGTCCTCTACCTTTATCTCTCTCTGCCTCTCTGTTCTCTACCTTTATCCCTCTCTGCCTCTCTGCCCTCTTCCTTTATCTCTCTCTGTCTCTCTGTCTCTATGTCCTCTACCTTTATTTCTCTCTGCCTCCCTGTCCTCAACCTTTATCCCTCTCGGCCTCTCTGTCCTCTACCTTTATCTCTCTCTGCCTCTCTGTCCTCTACCTTTATCTCTCTTTGCCTCTACCTTTATCTCTCTCTGTCTCTATGTCCTCTACCTTTATCTCTCTCTGTCTCTCTGTCCTCTACCTTTATCTATCTCTGTCTCTACGTCCTCTACCTTTATCTCTCTCTGCCTCTCTGTTCTCTACCTTTATCCCTCTCTGCCTCTCTGCCCTCTTCCTTTATCTCTCTCTGTCTCTCTGTCTCTATGTCCTCTACCTTTATTTCTCTCTGCCTCTCTGTCCTCTACCTTTATCCCTCTCGGCCTCTCTGCCCTCTTCCTTTATCTCTCTCTGCCCCTCTGTCCTCTACCTTTATCTCTCTTTGCGTCTACCTTTATCTCTCTCTGTCTCTATGTCCTCTACCTTTATCTCTCTCTGTCTCTACCTTTATCTCTCTCTGCCTCTCTGTCCTCTACCTTTATCTCTCTTTGCCTCTACCTTTATCTCTCTCTGTCTCTATGTCCTCTACCTTTATCCCTCTCTGCCTCTCTGCCCTCTTCCTTTATCTCTCTCTGTCTCTCTGTCTCTATGTCCTCTACCTTTATCTCTCTCTGCCTCACTGTCCTCTACCTTTATCTCTCTCTGGCCTCACTGTCCTCTCCCTTGATCCATCTCTGCCTCTCTGTCCTCTACCTTTATCCCTCTCTGCCTCTCTGCTCTCTTCCTTTATCTCTCTCTGACCCCTCTGTCCTCTACCTATATCTCTCTTTCCCTCTACCTTTATCTCTCTCTGTCGTCTACCTTTATCTCTCTCTGTCTCTACCTTTATCTCTCTCTGTCTCTATGTCCTCTACCTTTATCTCTCTCTGCCTCACTGTCCTCTACCTTTATCTCTCTCTGGCCTCACTGTCCTCTACCTTTATCCCTCTCTGCCTCTCTGTCCTCTACCTTTATCTCTCTCTGTCTCTACCTTTATCCCTCTCTGCCTCTCTGTCCTCTACCTTTATTTCTCTATGTCCTCTACCTTTATCTCTCTCTGCCTCTCTGTCATCTACCTTTATCTCTCTTTGCCTCTACCTTTATCTCTCTCTGCTTCTCTGTCCTCTAACTTTATCTCTCTCTGTCTCTCTGTCCTCTACCTTTATCTCTCTCTGTCTCTATGTCCTCTACCTTTATCTCTCTCTGCCTCTCTGTCCTCTAGCTTTATCTCTCTCTGCCTCCCTGTCCTCTTCCTTTATCCCTCTCTGCCTCCCTGTCCTCAAACTTTATCCCTCTCGGCCTCTCTGTCCTCTACCTTCATCTCTCTCTGCCTATCTGTCCTCTATCTTTATCTCTCTTTGCCTCTACCTTTATCTCTCTCTGTCTCTCTGTCCTCTACCTTTATCTCTCTCTGTCTCTATGTCCTCTACCTTTATCTCTCTCTGCCTATCTGTCCTCTACCTTTATCTCTCTTTGCCTCTACCTTTATCTCTCTCTGTCTCTATGTCCTCTACATTTATCTCTCTCTGCTTCTCTGTCCTCTGCCCTCTCTGCCTCCCTGTCCTCAACCTTTATCCCTCTCGGCCTCTCTGTCCTCTACCTTTATCTCTCTGTTCCTCTCTGTCCTCTACCTTTATCTCTCTTTGCCTCTACCTTTATCTCTCTCTGTCTCTCTGTCCTCTACCTTTATCTATCTCTGTCTCTACGTCCTCTACCTTTATCTCTCTCTGCCTCTCTGTTCTCTACCTTTATCCCTCTCTGCCTCTCTGCCCTCTTCCTTTATCTCTCTCTGTCTCTCTGTCTCTCTGTCCTCTACCTTTATTTCTCTCTGCCTCCCTGTCCTCAACCTTTATCCCTCTCGGCCTCTCTGTCCTCTACCTTTATCTCTCTCTGTCTCTACCTTTATCCCTCTCTGCCTCTCTGTCCTCTACCTTTATTTCTCTATGTCCTCTACCTTTATCCCTCTCTGCCTCCCTGTCCTCAACCTTTATCCCTCTCGGCCTCTCTGTCCTCTACCTTTATCTCTCTCTGCCTCTCTGTCATCTACCTTTATCTCTCTTTGCCTCTACCTTTATCTCTCTCTGCTTCTCTGTCCTCTAACTTTATCTCTCTCTGTCTCTCTGTCCTCTACCTTTATCTCTCTCTGTCTCTATGTCCTCTACCTTTATCTCTCTCTGCCTCTCTGTCCTCTAGCTTTATCTCTCTCTGCCTCCCTGTCCTCTACCTTTATCCCTCTCTGCCTCTCTGCCTCCCTGTCCTCAACCTTTATCCCTCTCGGCCTCTCTGTCCTCTACCTTTATCTCTCTCTGCCTCTCTGTCCTCTACCTTTATCTCTCTTTGCCTCTACCTTTATCTCTCTCTGTCTCTATGTCCTCTACATTTATCTCTCTCTGCTTCTCTGTCCTCTACCTTTATCTCTCTCTGTCTCTCTGTCCTCTACCTTTATCTCTCTCTGTCTCTATGTCCTCTACCTTTATCTCTCTCTCCCTCTCTGTCCTCTAGCTTTATCTCTCTCTGCCTCCCTGTCCTCTACCTTTATCCCTCTCTGCCTCCCTGTCCTCAAACTTTATCTCTCTCTGTCTCTCTCTCACCCTTCTTACCTATGCACTAGTGTATATCCCTCCTGCTAGTGTATATCCCTCCTGTGTTTGTTGTTGTTAGGCCAATCACCTGATGAAACATCAAACCCCTGAAGAAATACAAAACCCCTCACAAGTCTGCACCACAGACCGATTTTAACAGACTGCTACTGAAACTAAGACATCAGTGTACAGTAAGTTGTTGTGTTATTCATCTGTCATATGTTTTCATCACAAAATGTATTTTCATCATACAGTTTCATACATATAACACACATGCAGCAGGCTGGACATGGTGCCACACAGAACACTGAGGTAAAAGGGTGTTCAACTAGTTACATTCTCCATTGCTCCGGGGTTTTGCCTTTCCATTTACAGTAACATAAACCATAAACGTAAGTAATGGCCAGACAGACAATTACCTCAACCACTGTCTGAGGAGGAAGTGCAGTAAAATACACTATGACCACCTACAGATGTAGGATCTTCATTTGAGCCAGTTTGCTACAGCAGGAAAATAATCCTGCAGCAACAGGAAATATGAATTATTATGCAGATTATAATTAATGGACATTTTTGTAGGGGTTTATACATTTTTTTGTAAGGAAAATGAAGTCTGAAATAACAAACTTCAGAAGTCTTTTAAACCTCAAATACATTCAAATGTGTTATTCCCTGCAGGAAAGTTTGCCTGCAACCGGGTGATCAAAGTAAGATCCTACATCAGTACTGGTTAAGCGGTGAGTACCCCTGCATTACCACCCCAACGGAAGCAGTGGAACACAGTGATAGTTGATACTAGTTTGTGCCTGTCCTTTGTCTCATCTTCTGTCCTAAGACTTGAATGAGCAGGTGTTCACTTCCCGGTTGACAGAGTCTTTATTTATTATCAGTACGTCTGGTGGGTGGGCAGTGAGGTGAAGGCGCTCCCTAATAAATATAAATTACTCATCTCAGACAGGTCATCACCTGTCATTTGATACCTCCCCCACCTCTCCTTCTACCTCCTCCTTTCTTCTCTCTACCTCCCTGTCTCCCATCCTGCCTCCGCCCCATCTGTCCAAGCATCAGGTTGGCCCTGTCTTTCCTACCCACCTCCCCCCTACTCTGTGAATAGGGCCCCACTAGGGCCCTCTGAGCAGCTGCTAGAGTCGAGTTACAGGAAAGCATAGAGAAAGAGAGGGTGGAGGGCTGTGATCCCATTTCCTCCTCCTCCTCATCCTCCTCCTCTTCATCCTCAGTCAAACCCACAATCTCTCATCTCTGTCCTTATTGGTCTAAAGGGACAAAAGTTACTGGTCTGGCTTTTTTGTGTGTTTTTTTGGCGGTTTCAGGTTTTCAAGTAAAGGGGGGCTTCGTATGGACGATAACCCTCTGCTTGGTGTTCCTGTCTGATTTTCAAATGTTAACCAATACAATATTCTTCAGTCTGCACTAGATCACTGTGCTTTTATTTGCTCAAATAGTTCAAAGTCAAAACAATCTTTATGACCTGTATGTTCATATTGATTTCAGAAAAATGATCCATTTGATAAAATATATAAGGACTTCAGTACAGCTTCAAGATATAAGGACTTCAGTACAGCTTCAAGATATAAGGACTTCAGTACAGCTTCAAGATAGAAGGACTTCAGTACAGCTTCAAGATATAAGGACTTCAGTACAGCTTCAAGATATAAGGACTTCAGTACAGCTTCAAGATATAAGGACTTCAGTACAGCTTCAAGATATAAGGACTTCAGTACAGCTTCAAGATATAAGGACTTCAGTACAGCTTCAAGATATAAGGACTTCAGTACAGCTTCAAGATATAAGGACCAGTACAGCTTCAAGATATAAGGACTTCAGTACAGCTTCAAGATATAAGGACTTCAGTAGAGCTTCAAGATATAAGGACTTCGGTACAGCTTCAAGATATAAGGACTTCAGTACAGCTTCAAGATATAAGGACTTCAGTACAGCTTCCACAAAATGTTGTGATGTATTCAGCTTTGTTTTACTGTCATGACTTCTCCCGAATTTGGTCCCTCTCCTTGTTCAGGCGATGTTCAGCAGTCGACGTCACCGACCATTTTTCCTTTTCCATTGGTTTTGTCTTGTCTTCCATCAGACCTGGTTCCAATCCCATCAATTACATGTTGTGTATTTAACCCTCTGTTTCCCCTCATGTCCTTGTCGGTGATTGTTTGTTGTATGTATTGGTGAATGTTATGTTCTGGTGTGCGACGGGTTTTGCTCCCTCTTATTTTATTTTGTATATTTTGGTTTTCTGAGTTTTTGTATATTCATTAAACTGCTCAGTTTATGCCAAGTTCACTCTCCTGCGCCTGACTTCCCTGCCACCAGCACGCACCCATTACAGAATCACCAACCCTAACTATGGAGTCAGCAGGAGAAGGTACCCCGGCCATTGAGGTGGAGGAGCGCGTCCAGGAGCCTGCAGTAATACTTCACCATCTTTCCATCTCCATGGATCAGGTTGTCCAGAATATGGACCGCTGGGAGAGACAGGGAGTTCTTCCAGCGCCTCCACCAGCACAACTGGGGTCTCCCCTGAGCGCCCCTTTCCCGCCTGAACCCAGTGGGATCTGTCTCTACTTGCTCGAGAAGTACGACGGGAGGGCTGCGAACTGCCAGGGGTTCTTATTACAATTAGACCTCTATCTGACCAGCGTCCACCCGGCTCCATCGGGCCGTGAGAGGGTGTCCGCCCTAGTCTCGTGCCCCACCTCGAGAGGCCTGGAGTGGGCCAACTCTGTGTGGAGGGAGGGAGATGCATCGTTGGACCAGTTTAAGGTGTTCACCCAGTCTACAACCACGCGCCCGAGGGTAGAGCGGCGGGTGAGCACCTCTACCATCTGAGGCAGGACACGAGGAGCGCCCAGGGGTTTGCCCTGGAGTTTAGGACCCTGGCTGCCGGCGCGGGACGGAACAACAGGGCCCTGATCGACCATTACTGCTGCAGTCTGCGCAAGGACGGGCGGGAGCTGGCCTGCAGAGACATCACCCTCACTTTCGACCAGCTGGTGGACCTGTCCATCCGGCTGGACAACCTGCTGGCTACTCGCGGACGTTCAGATCGGGGTCTGGTGATTCCATCCTCCTGCACCCCCTCTCCGATACCCATGGAGCTGGGAGGGGCGGTGCGCAGGGAGACCGGAGGGCGTTCCCGCTCGTGCACCATCTGTGGTCGCAGAGGTCACACCGCCGGTCGGTGCCGGGTTGGTTCCTCTGGGAATCGAGGCAGCAGGCAAGGCGCTCCGGCGTTACCCCAGGTGAGCTGGCACCATTCTCACCCAGAGCCCTCTGTTGCACAGATGTTTGTGTTTGTCACGTTCCATGAGTTTTCCCGCATTCCCAGCATAAGGCGCTCGTAGATTCAGGCGCAGCTGAGAATTTTATTGATAGAACTTTAGCCCATAGATCCCCATCATTCCCATGGATGTGCCCTTCACTGTTCACGCCTTAGATAGTCGACCATGAGGGTCAGGGTTGATTATGGAGGTCACCGCGCCTTTGGGCATGGTGATGCAGGGGGGTCATACAGAGAGAATTAGTCTCTTCCTTATTGACTCTCCTGCGTTTCCCATGGTACTGGGCCTACCCTGGTTAGCTTATCACAACCCCTCTGTTTCTTGGCCACAGAGGGCTCTCACGTAGTGGTCGAGAGTGCTCAGGTAGGTGTTTAGGGGTTTCCGTTGGTGCTACTACGGTGGAGAGTCCAGACCAGGTCTCCACCGTCGGCATTCCCCCTGAATAGGCCGATTTGGTTCTCGCATTCTCCAAAAAGAAGGCGACTCAATTACCACCTCATCGACGGGGCGATTGTGCGATAGATCTCCTGGTAGACGCTCCACTTCCCAGGAGTCATGTGTATCCCCTCTCACAGGTGGAGACGGAGGCTATGGAGACATATGTCTCAGATTCCCTGAATCAGGGGTACATTCGGTCCTCCACTTCACTCCACTTCGAGTTTCTTTTTTGTGAAGAAGAAGGAGGGAGGTCTGCACCTGTGTATTGACTATCGGGGGCTGAACCAGATCACTGTGAGGTATAGTTACCTGCTACCACTCATAGCCACAGCGATTGAGTCAATGTACGGGGAGCGCTTCTTCACCAAACTAGATCTCAGGAGCGGTTACAACCTGGTGCGTATCCGGGAGGGAGACGAGTGGAAGACGGCTTTCAGTACCACCTCAGGGCACTATTAGTACCTCGTCATGCCGTACGGGCTGATGAATGCACCATCAGTCTTCCAAGCCTTTGTAGACGAGATTATCAGGGACCACGGGCAGGGTGTAGTGGTGTATATCGATGATATTCTGAAATACTCCGCTACATGCGCCGAGCATGTGTCCCTGGTGCGCAGAGTGCTTGGTCGCCTGTTGGAGCATGATCTGTACGTCAAGGCTGAGAAATGCCTGTTTTTCCAACAGTCCGTCTACTTCCTAGGGTATTTCATTTCCACTTCAGGGGTGGAGATGGAGAGTGACCGCATTTCAGCCATGCGTAATTGGCCGACTCCAACCACGGTAAAGGAGGTGCAGTGGTTCTTAGGCCTGTTAGTCACCTGGGGGCTCTGTTTACCTCGGCTCCCGTGCTGGCCTATCCAGATCCCTCTTTGGCGTTCATAGTGGAGGTGGACGTGTCCGAGGCTGGGATAGGAGCTCTGCCTCTCAGCACTCGGGTATGCCACCGAAGCTCCGCCCCTGTGCCTTCTTCTTGAAGAATCTCAGCCCGGCGGAGCGAAACTATGATGTGGGGGACCGGGACCTGTTAGCTGTCTTCATGCCTTGAATGCATGGAGACATTGGCTTGAGGGGGCTAGATACCCTTTTCTCATCTGGATTGACCACCGCAATCTGGAGTACATCCGGGTGGCGAGGAGACTGAACCCTCGCCAGGCAAGGTGGGCCATGTTTTTCACCCATTTTGTGTTTACCCTTTCCTACAGACCAGGCTCCCAGAACATTAAGGCAGACGCATTGTCCCGGCTGTATGACACAGAGGAACGGCCCATGGATCCCATTCCCATACTCCCCGCCTCTTGCCTGGTGGCGCCGGTAGTGTGGGAGCTGGACGCGAACATTGAGCAGGCGTTACGTGCAGAGCCCGCTCCTCTCCAGTGTCCCTCTGGGTGTCTGTACGTTCCGTCTGCTGTTCGCGACCGGCTGATCTATTGGGCCCACACGTCACCCTCCTCTGTTCATCCTGGGATCGGTCGGACGGTGCACTGTCTTAGTGGGAAGTATTGGTGGCCAACTTTGGCTAAGGATGTGAGGGTTTATGTTTCCTCCTGCTCAGTGTGCGCCCAGTATAAGGCTCCTAGGCACCTGCCCAGAGGTGTTACAACCCTTACCCGTTCCACAACGGCCGTGGTCGCACCTGTTGGTAGATTTCCTGACCGATCGTCCTCCTTCACAGGGTAACACCACGATTCTGGTCGTTGTGGATCGGTTTTCTAAGTCCTGTCGTCTCCTCCCTTTGTCCGGTCTCCCTACGGCCCTATAGACTGCGGAGGCCCTGTTTACACACGTCTTCCGGCACTACGGGGTGCCTGAGGATATAGTGTCTGATCGGGGTCCCCAGTTCACGCCGAGAGTCTGGAGGGCGTTCTTGGAGCGTCTGGGGGTCTCGGTCAGCCTTACCTCAGGTTTTCACCCAGAGAGTAACGTCGGTCCCTCACCTTGTTCGGACGGTGTTCAACGGTCGACGTCACTGACCTTCTAGCCATCTCTGATCCATTTTTCATTTTCCATTGGTTTTGTCTTGTCTTCCATCACACCTGGTTCCAATCCCATCAATTACATGTTGTGTATTTAACCCTCTGTTTCCCCTCATGTCCTTGTCGGTGATTGTTTGTTGTATGTATTGGTGCATGTTATGTTCTGGTGTGCGACGGGTTTTGCTCCCTCTTATTTTATTTTGTATATTTTGGTTTTCTGAGTTTTTGTATATTCATTAAACTGCTCCGTTTATACCAAGTTCACTCTCCTGCGCCTGACTTCCCTGCCACCAGCACGCACCCATTACATTTACACAGCATGTTGCAGATTAGAATATACCACAGAACAGAGGAGCTTTAGTGTGTGCAGTACGTGTATGTATGTATATTTGCTCATATAATTATTAAGAGCAAATATACTGCTAGTAATCCAAATGTCACTCACCAGCAATTCAGATTGGAAGTTCAGGTTTGGATTTACGTCAAACATACAGTCCATTCTCCAGCATTGCAGGCTTGTTTGTTAGTTTCTTGCTATGTTTTAATGGCAAGCCATTAATTAATGCACAGTCAGTAATGCCAGAGATTAACGGCAGGAACGTATATTGGGAAAGAGATAGGAGGATCGAGGGACGAGAGAGAGAGAAAAAGAGAGAGATTCATCATTCTGTACACCTTTAGTTCCTGTCCCACTACCTCCTCCCCAGACAGACGCGCCCCTGCAGCCCAACAGGAAGTCTAAGAGGAGAAGGAGATGGGTCTGCTGGCTGGACAGACAGTCTGTCATTACTGTCATGCCTCAGAGATACAGACACAGATAATACTGTTAAGTCATTACGGCATCTCTCTCTCTCTCTCTGTCTCTGTCTCTGTCTCTGTCTCTGTCTCTCTCTGTCTCTCTGTCTCTGTCTCTGTCTCTCTCTCTCTCTCTCTCTCTCTGTCTCTCTCTCTCTCTGTCTCTCTCTCTCTCTCTCTCTCTCTCTCTCTCTGTCTCTGTCTCTGTCTCTGTCTCTGTCTCTGTCTCTGTCTCTGTCTCTCTCTCTCTCTGTCTCTCTGTCTCTGTCTCTGTCTCTGTCTCTGTCTCTCTCTCTCTCTCTCTCTCTCTCTCTCTCTGTCTCTCTCTCTCTCTCTCTCTCTCTCTCTCTCTCTGTCTCTCTCTCTCTCTCTCTCTCGCTCTCTCTGTCTCTGTCTCTCTCTCTTTGTCTGTCTCTTTGTCTCTCTCTCTCTCTCTCTCTCTCTCTCTCTGTCTCTGTCTCTGTCTCTGTCTCTGTCTCTGTCTCTGTCTCTGTCTCTGTCTCTCTCTCTCTCTGTCTCTGTCTCTGTCTCTCTCTCTCTGTCTCTGTCTCTGTCTCTCTGTCTCTGTCTCTCTCTCTCTCTCTCTCTCTCTCTCTCTCTCTCTCTCTCTCTCTCTCTCTCTCTCTCTCTCTCTCTCTGTCTCTCTGTCTCTGTCTCTGTCTCTCTCTCTCTCTCTGTCTCTCTCTCTCTCTCTTTGTCTCTCTCTCTCTCTCTCTCTCTGCTAATGGCTTTCATGGTTAACATCAATATCCACTTGGCAAAGAGGTAAACATATTTAGACACAAATATTAGACCATAAACTATAAATGTAGCTAACCCCTTGGCTGTCATACACATTTGCATAAAACATGAACAGTATACCGGGTCGTCCTCCTTTTGTTTCGGAGTCTGAGCCAAGTCTAACACCGCAGTTCAACTTGCTGCGTCTCTCATGCCTCTTCTAAACCCCTCACCCCCTCTTCTTCCCCTCTCCCCCTCACCCGTCTTCCTCCCACCTGCTAAATCCTGCCTGGTTTTCCTATCTCCAGGGGACCATCCCTTCTGATTCTAGAGTTGGGAAAAGAAGCGTTCCTGACCACCAAGCGAACCCATCGTTCATCCATTGTGGGGATTGCAAAGGGAGGACTTGGACCCTGACACCTAATGCGGATGTTGTTGCTCAATTGTCTTGAGTAGTGGCGGAAAAAGTACCCAATTGTCGTACTTGAATAAAAGTTAAGATACCTTAATAGATAATGACTCAAGTAAAAGTGAAATTCATTGAGTAAAATACTACTTGAGTATAAGTCCAAAAGTATTTTGTTTAAAATATACTTAAGTATCAATAGTTAAATGTAATCAAACCAGACTGTACCATTTTCTTGTTTTTCAAATGTACAGATAGCCAGGGGCACACTCCAACATAATTTACAAACAAAGCATTTGTTTTTAGTGAGTCTGCCAGATCAGAGACAGTAGAGATGACCAGGGTAGTTCTCTTGATAAGTGTGTAGATTGGACCATTTTCCACCACTGGTCTTAAATCAGATCAGACATTATTACACTAGTCTGCAAAGATACAGGAAGTTCTCAACAGGACATCAATCATGCTAACCTTGTCTGTGCCTTATTGAAGCTGAGGTTACAACCATTGGAAAAGGCAATAGAAATGTCTCATTATGCAAAACATTTTAGGAATATTATAAACCAGCCATTGTTGTACAGTAGTATTTGTCTAAGTATGATCTGAGTGATCTCATGTAAGCAAAGTAGCAACCTGGCTATTTACTGAACCTCATACAGTTTCATAGAAGACCCCACCTCCACACACGCGCACACACGCGCACACACACACACACACACACACACACACACACACACACACACACACACACACACACACACACACACACACACACACACACACACACACACACACACTCACACACACACACACACACACACACACACACACACACACACACACACACACACACACACACACACACACACACACACACATAAAATATCAGTTGGCTTTGGGGAACTTGTGAGGGATTATCAACATCAAAGTCAATATAAATGTCAGCCTGGCTATCTTTGGAAATGCCAGCAACCCTTTGCATATCCCCACCACACAACCAATACAGCCCAGTTATGACACACACACACACACACACACACGCACACACACACACACACACACACACACACACACACACACACACACACACACACACACACACACACACACACACACACACACACACACACACACGCACACACACGCACACACACGCAAGCACGCACACACACACACACACACACACACACACACACACACACACACACACACACACACACACACACACAGAGGGGTGATTACTGCTGCTCTGGTGAGAGCATGGCTTTTGATCTTCTAACATATTGGAAAGCACTTAGAGGCGTCCCGCTCGCCAGCTGAGAGGCATAAATAGATGACATCACACCCAGACGGGGTCTCCCACCCAGCCCACTGTATCCAGGGGCTTCTCCCCGTGCCAATATCAATTAGATTAACAGGATTATGTAAATCTCCCTCTCAGATTGGTGGTTATTGTAATTTGGATTTATTTGTAGAACAAAGTGTAACTTAAAAACTTTGCCTTTTCATTTTAAATTCCAATGGAGACCTAGACGGTTCTTTATGAACAGCAGATTGAACGGCTCACATTTTTCATATATTTTTTTTACTATTTTTAGATATCCACATTTATAGTAAATATGTGTTTCGAAGCTTCTGATAAGCTATCATATCATTACATCCCACAACATCCTATCCTATTTTATAAGAGATCATGAAACTGAATGACTTTGAAGTCCATATAAATTATATGCTCCCCCCATTGTCTTTTTTAACTCCATACTGAGAACGACCTCTGACCTCTGATGACCGTTGACCCCCTCATCTCCCTCCAGGAACCCTGAATAGGTAACAGGAAACCGGTGAGAGGTCACCCCCACCCCATCTACCTACTACCTGCCTCTGACCTGCAGCAACACAAGCTGTCAACCTGAACAACCCGCATCTCCCCTGTCCATCCCTACCCCCTACCACCTCCCCCTGTGAAATAGGAAACAGTGGAAGCATAAAGAATGAGGTCTTTGTCTAAACCCCTGACCCCAAAGACCCTCTAGGTATAGGACACAGAAATCCTTCTCCAAGAAACCTGAACTGTCTAACTTAATTAAAACAGCAAACTGAATGCAGCAGCATCCTCCATTCAATCCCCCCTCTTCAAATCTAATCATAGTAATATCCCATGCTGAACACCCATCGGGTGCTGTAGGAGTCCTGGAAGGCAGGCAATGTGCCCCCGGTGATGCATTGGACAGACCGTACCACCCTCTGGAGAGCCTTGCATTTGTAGGTTGTGCAGTTGCTGTGCTAGATGGTGATACAGCCCGACAGGATACTCTCAATTGTGCATCTGTAAAAGTTTCTGAGGGTTTTAGGGACCAAGCCAAATTTCTTCAGCCTCCTGAGGTTGAAGAGACACTGTTGTGCCTTCTTCACCACACTTTCTGTGTGGATGGACCATTCCAAATTGTCAGTGATGTGTACACCGAGGAACTTGAAGCTTTCCACCTTCTCCACTGCGGTTCCGTCTATGTGGATGTGGGCGTGCTCCCTCTGCTGTCTCCTGAAGTCTACAATCAGCTCCTTGGTTTTGTTGGCATTGAGGGAGCGGATATTTTCCTGGCACCTCTCCGCCAGGTCCTCACCTCCTCCCTAGTGGCCGTCTCATCATTGTTGGTAATCAGGCCTACTGCTGTTGTGTTGTCTGCAAACTTGATGATTGAGTTGGAGGCGTGAGTGGCCATGCAGCCATGGGTGAACAGGGAGTACAAGACTGGTCTGAGTACGCACCATTATGAGGCCTCTGTGTTGAGGATCAGCAAAGTGGAGGTGTTGTTTCCAACCTTCACCACCTGGGGGAGACCCGTCAGGAAGTCCAGGACCCAGTTACACAGGGTGGGGTTCAGACCCAGGGCCCCGAGCTTAATGATGAGCTTGGAGGGTACTATGGTGTTGAATGCTGAGCTGTAATCACTGAACAGCATTCTGACGTAGCTATTCCTCTTGTCCAGATGGGTTAGGACAGTGTGCAGTGCGATGGCGATTGCATCGTCTGAGGACTTATTGGGGAGGTAAGAAATTTGAAGTAGTTCTAGGGTGACAGGTAAGGTGGAGGTGATAACTAGCCACTCAAAGCACTTCATGACGACAGAAGTGAGTGCTACTCTGCGATAGTCATTTAGTTCAGTTACCTTTGCTTTCTTGGGTACAGGAACAATGGTGGACATCTTACAGCAGACTGGGATAGGGAGAGACTGAATATGTCCGTAAACAATCCAGCCAGCTGGTCGGCGCATGTTCTGAGGACACGGCTAGGGATGCCGTCTGTGCCGGCAGCCTTGCGAGGGTTAACACGCTTAAATGTCTTACTCACATCGGCCATGGAAAATGAGAGCCCTCCTTGGGGGCAGGCCATGTCGGTGGCACTGTGTTATCCTCAAAGCGGGTGAAGAAGGTGTTTAACTTGTCCACGACGTGGCTGGTTTTCCCTTTGTAAACCGTGATTGTCTGTTGACTCTGCCACATCCGTCTCATGTTTGAGCCGTTGAATTGCGACTCCACTTTGTCTCTCTACTGACGTTTTGCCTGTTTGATTGCCTTATGGAGGGAATAACTACACTATTTGTATTCAACCATATTCCTAGTCACCTTGCCATGGTTAAATGCGGTGGTAAGCGCTTTTAGTTTTGCACAAATGCGGCCATCTATCCAAAGTTTCTGGTTTGGGTAGGTTTTAACAGTCACCGTAAGAGCAACATCCCTTATACACTTCCTGATGAACTCAGTCACGTGTCCGTGTAAGCGTCAATGTTATTCTCAGAAGCTACTAAGAACATATCCCAGTCTGCATGTTCAAAACAATCTTGAAGCATGGATTCCAATTCGTCAGACCAGCGTTGAATAGACCTTAGCACGGGTACTTACTGTTTGAGTTTCTGCCTATAGGAAGGGAGGAGCAAAATGGAGTAGTGATCTGATATGCCAAAGGGAGGGCAGGGGAGGGCCTTGTAGGCATCTCGAAAAGGTGAGTGGCAGTGATGAGTGTACTACAGTCAATGTGTTAATAGAACTTCAGTAGCGTTTTCCTCAAGTTTGCTTTGTTAACATCCCCAGCTACAAAAAATGCGAACTCAGGATATGCGGTTTTCAGTTTGCATAAAGTCCAGTGTAGGGCCGTCGTGTTATCGGCTTGAGGGGGAATTTACACGGCTGTGACTATAACTGAAGAGAATACTTTTGGGAGGTAATACGGTCGGCATTTGATTGTGAGGTATTCTAGGTTGGGTGAACAAAAGGACTTGAGTTTCTGTATGTTATCACAATCACACCATGAGTAGTAAATCATGAAGCATACATACCTGCCTTTTTCTTCCCGGAGAGTTCTTAATTCTCTTCTGCGCAATGAACTGAGAACGTATGTGCGTGCGTGTGTTTGGAACACATAATTGACTCCAGGAAAGTAGGAAATCCAAGGCCTACCAGAACGACTTTAATATCCCACACAGAAGGCAACTGCAGTGGCCAAAGGTCCTTGGCTTGGTATAAAACTTAAAATGGAGGACGGTAGCATGGGAAAAGATTTTTAACTGGTGGTGGTGATGGTGGATTCTGACTGAAGCATTTCGAATCATTAAAAACTCCCAGCCTTAACATGTGTTTGCTG
This sequence comes from Oncorhynchus masou masou, assembly GCF_036934945.1. Lineage (NCBI taxonomy): Eukaryota > Metazoa > Chordata > Actinopteri > Salmoniformes > Salmonidae > Oncorhynchus > Oncorhynchus masou. The sequence continues at coordinate 69,959,760 of NC_088240.1, forward strand.
TAAACAGAGAACAGGGAGCGTTCGTGTCCAACCACCTAATTATTTCTACTGAGCTGTGATGCAGCACTGAAACCTATTGGCGTTAAAAGCATGTACTGTACAGCTGAAAGGCCTATTTTGATGCAAGGATGTATTTTTTGGGACAGCTTTTGGTATGCCAATGAAACAAAATGTATTTCTTGAAGAAGAATGAGGATTTGGTGTAAGTTAATGCATGAAGGAAATATGTTGCAGGAGTGTGTTACTGACTCTAGAGAGTGTTACTGACGAGAGAGTTTTACTGGGTCTAGAGAGTGTTACTGACTCTAGAGAGCGTTACTGAATCTAAAGAGTGTTTCTGACCTAGAGAGTGTTACCGACTCTAGAGAATGTTACTCGTTTTAGAGAGCGTTACTGTTTCTAGAGTGTTACTAGTTCTAGAGAGTGTTACTGTCTCTAGAGAGTGTTACCAACTCTAGAGAGTGTTACTGACTAGAGAGTGTTACTGTTCTAGAGAGTGTTACTATTCTAGAGAGTGTTACTAGTTCTAGAGAGTGTTACTGTCTCTAGAGAGTGTTACTAGTTCTAGAGAGTGTTATTGACTCTAGAGAGTGTTACTGACTCTAGAGAGTGTTACTAGTTCTAGAGAGTGTTACTGAATCTAGAGAGTGTTACTGACTCTAGAGAGTGTTACTAGTTCTAGAGAGTGTTACTGACTCTAGAGAGTGTTACTAGTTCTAGAGAGTGTTACTGACTCTAGAGAGTGTTACTATTTCTAGAGAGTGTCACTGACTCTAGATAGTGTTTCTAGTTCTAGAGAGTGTTACTGACAACAGAGTGTTACTGGGTCTAGAGAGTGTTACTGACTCTAGAGAGTGTTACTGGCTCTAGAGAGTGTTACTGACTCTAGAGAGTGTTACTGACAAGAGAGTGTTACTGGGTCTAGAGAGTGTTACTGTTCTAGAGAGTGTTACTGTTCCAGAGAGTGTTACTAGTTGTAGAGAGTGTTACTGTCTCTAGAGAGTGTTATTAGTTCTAGAGAGTGTTACTGACTAGAGAGTGTTACTGACTCTAGAGAGTGTTACTGACTCTAGAGAGTGTTACTATTTCTAGAGAGTGTTACTGACTCTAGAGAGTGTTACTAATTCTAGAGAGTGTTACTGACTCTAGAGAGTGTTACTAGTTCTAGAGAGTGTTACTGACAAGAGAGTGTTACTGGATCTAGAGAGTGTTACTGACTCTAGAGAGTGTTACTGGCTCTAGAGAGTGTTACTGACTCTAGAGAGTGTTACTGACTCTAGAGAGTGTTACTAGTTCTAGAGAGTGTTACTGACAAGAGAGTGTTACTGGATCTAGAGAGTGTTACTGACTCTAGAGAGTGTTTCTGGGTCTAGAGAGTGTTACTGACTCTAGAGAGTGTTACTGACTCTAGAGAGCGTTACTGACTCTAGAGAGCGTTACTGAATCTAAAGAGTGTTACTGACCTAGAGAGTTTTACCGACTCTAGAGAATGTTACTCGTTTTAGAGAGCGTTACTGTTTCTAGAGTGTTACTAGTTCTAAAGAGTGTTACTGTCTCTAGAGAGTGTTACCGAATCTAGAGAGTGTTACTGACTAGAGAGTGTTACTGTTCTAGAGAGTGTTACTAGTTCTAGAGAGTGTTACTGTCTCTAGAGAGTGTTACTAGTTCTAGAGAGTGTTACTGACTCTAGAGAGTGTTACAGACTCTAGAGAGTGTTACTAGTTCTTGAGAGTGTTACTGACTCTAGAGAGTGTTACTGACTAGAGAGTGTTACTAGTTCTAGAGAGTGTTACTGACTCTAGAGAGTGTTACTATTTATAGAGAGTGTTACTGACACTAGAGAGTGTTACTAGTTCTAGAGAGTGTTACTGACTCTAGAGAGTGTTACTATTTGGAGGGCCTAATGTCTTCTGGTTTTTCCTTTCAATTAAGCCATAGACAACCAGGTGTAGGGAGTTGTTCCTTACTAAACAGTGACCTTAATTCATTAATCAAGTACAAGAGATGTTCAAAAACCCGCAGACACTCTGCCCTCCATGGAAGGAGTGTGGCACGTACTCAAGAGTGGTGCTAAAGACGTGCCACCAGCCCTTACCGAAAAAAAAACAGGCTTCTGGCAAACCTTTGCAGTAAATGTGGGGCAAGCTCATATTATCACATAAAAATGACTGATGTTGCAAACTGTTACGGCAAATTTGCAGTGAATTTGTGAACTTCTGGCAAACAATTCTGGGAAACTTGCGGCGAAAATTCTACATTTGCTGCAAATTTGCCTCAAACTCAGCATGAATATACAAATTCATACTAAGTTTTGGTTACTGTGTCTCGCGTGTTGTTGGAAGTAGACCCAAGTGCAGCGTTGTGGGCGTACATTTTATTTTATTTTAAAATGTCGCCAACAAAACAACAAACGAAAGACACAATAGTGAAGCTTACAGGGCTAAATGCCACAAACAAAGTCAACTACCCACACTGAAAGGGAGGAAAAATGCTACCTAAGTATGATTCCCAATCAGAGACAACGATAGACAGCTGTCCCTGATTGAGAACCATACCTGGCCAAAACATAGAAGTAAAGAAACCTAGAAAACAAAAAATAGAATGCCCACCCCACATCACAACCTGATCTAACCAAATAGAGAAATAAAATGGCTCTCTAAGATCAGGGCATGACATACTGTGTAAGTTGACTGAGAACATGTTCAGCAACGATCTGGGGAATAGTTACAGGGGAGAGGGGGGGGGGTGAATGAGCAAATTGTAAGCTGGGGATGATTAGGTGACCATGATGGTATGAAGGACAGCTTGGGAATTTTAGCCAGGGCACCGGGGTTAACACCCCTACTCTTACGATAAGTGCCATGGGATCTTTAATGACCTCAGAGAGTCAGGGCGTCCCATCCGAAAGACGGCACCCTACACTGTACTGTATATAAAGTGTAATATTGCAAAAAAATATAGTAATATACACTACCAGTCAAACGTTTTAGAACATCTACTCATTCAAGGGTTTTTCTTTATTTTTACTATTTTCTACATGGTAGAAAAGTAGTGAAGACGTCAAAACTATGAAATAACACATATGGAATCATGTAGTAACCAAAAAAGTGTGAAACAAATCTGAATATATTTTATATTTGAGATTCTTTAAATAGCCACCCATTCATTCAACCAGCTTCATAAGGTAGTCACTTGGAATGCATTTCAATTAACAGGTGTGTCTTCTTAAAAGTTCATTTGTGGAATTTCTTTCATTCTTAATGCATTTGAACCAATCAGTTGTGTTGTGACAAGGTAGGAGGGTATACAGAAGAGAGCCTTATTTGGTAAAAGACCAAGTCCATATTATGGCAAGAACAGCTCAAATAAGCAAAGAGAATGTGTTATTTCATAGTTTTGATGTCTTCTCTATTATTCTACAATGCAGAAAATAGTAAAAAATAAAGAAAAACCCTTGAATGAGTAGGTGTTCTACAACTTTTGACCGGTAGTGTATGCAAACTCAAAATTTAATACGTCTTGTTTTTTTTAAGCCCATAACCATGTGTGTGCGGTGTATACTTTTGTTTCAAAGTAGAATTGTTTGACTACCAAGAAACACTCTGTGTGACCCTGATTTAGCTCACTGTGGTACATTAAGAGACAGCTGTTTGTCTCTTCTTCTTGACTCAGGTGTACATGGCTTGAGTGGAAGAAAAGCAACATAAAAAGTAGTTATGCCTAATATGGCAATTAAAATAATTTTTCCAAAATTAATTATTGTTAACTTACATCTCGAAGCCATGCATGCAAGAAGCCTCGACCCGGGGGCACACATATTTCTCTGTCCTCAATCTGTCTTTTTGCCTTGTAACTGATTTCTTCTAGAAAGAGAAAAGGAAGAACACGTGATCAGGATGAGCTAGCTACTAGTTTAAAGCAATGAAATTGCTTTGTAAATTGTTACAAAGAATGAATATATAGGCTACATTTATAACAATAATACATGCATTTACGTTATCAAGCTTGAATACCATAAAAAAAAGTATCACTCAAAAAACATGTTATGAATGAGTGCACCACAAACATCTTTCCAGGGTGTTGATGCATCCTCCTCCCAATACAGCCTCTTCCAACACCATGGGTATCCCTCTGCAAAAGTGAAGTTTTGGTTTGATGTTGTCAGCTCATATTAATCACTACCTTAGCTGTTGTGCTAACTAACATGCTACTGAACAGTGACACTAGCATATTACATACAGTGCCTTGCGAAAGTATTCGGCCCCCTTGAACTTTGCGACCTTTTGCCACATTTCAGGCTTCAAACATAAAGATATAAAACTGTATTTTTTGTGAAGAATCAACAACAAGTGGGACACAATCATGAAGTGGAACGACATTTATTGGATATTTCAAACTTTTTTAACAAATCAAAAACTGAAAAATTGGGCGTTCAAAATTATTCAGCCCCCTTAAGTTAATACTTTGTAGCACCACCTTTTGCTGCGATTACAGCTGTAAGTTGCTTGGGGTATGTCTCTATCAGTTTTGCACATCGAGAGACTGACATTTTTTCCCATTCCTCCTTGCAAAACAGCTCGAGCTCAGTGAGGTTGGATGGAGAGCATTTGTGAACAGCAGTTTTCAGTTCTTTCCACAGATTCTCGATTGGATTCAGGTCTGGACTTTGACTTGGCCATTCTAACACCTGGATATGTTTATTTTTTAACCATTCCATTGTAGATTTTGCTTTATGTTTTGGATCATTGTCTTGTTGGAAGACAAATCTCCGTCCCAGTCTCAGGTCTTTTGCAGACTCCATCAGGTTTTCTTCCAGAATGGTCCTGTATTTGGCTCCATCCATCTTCCCATCAATTTTAACCATCTTCCCTGTCCCTGCTGAAGAAAAGCAGGCCCAAACCATGATGCTGCCACCACCATGTTTGACAGTGGGTATGGTGTGTTCAGGGTGATGAGCTGTGTTGCTTTTACGCCAAACATAACGTTTTGCATTGTTGCCAAAAAAGTTCAATTTTGGTTTCATCTGACCAGAGCACCTTCTTCCACATGTTTGGTGTGTCTCCCAGGTGGCTTGTGGCAAACTTTAAACAACACTTTTTATGGATATCTTTAAGAAATGGCTTTCTTCTTGCCACTCTTCCATAAAGGCCAGATTTGTGCAATATACGACTGATTGTTGTCCTATGGACAGAGTCTCCCACCTCCCACTCCCACCTCCCATCTACAGCTGAGGTGGGAGACTCTGTCCATAGGACAACAATGTGCAAAACTCTCGATGTGCAAAACTGATAGAGACATACCCCAAGCAACTTACAGCTGTGATCGCAGCAAAAGGTGGCGCTACAAAGTATTAACTTAAGGGGGCTGAATAATTTTGCACGCCCAATTTTTCAGTTTTTGATTTGTTAAAAAAGGCACTGTATGTCATGACATTCAGAGTCAATTTAATTCATTCTCTCACAGATGCTTTCTTATCTAGATGACTTAAATGTCTTAGGGTATGATTCACACTACATGACAAACAATGCATTTACAGTTATCTAACCAATACATGCCATTGCACTAAACCAGTATTAGCTGACATCTCAGTGCAGTTCGAGACATAGTTAAAATGGAATGGGACTTAGTGTGATACTGTATCTGAGCGCAGATTCTCATATAACAAATGTACCACAGGAAACCCAATATGAAGTTGTCTGGTGGCTCGAATACATTGTGTATTTTATTAAGTACTGTACGTGTGTGTGTGTGTGTGTGTGTGTGTGTGTGTGTGTGTGTGTGTGTGTGTGTGTGTGTGTGTGTGTGTGTGTGTGTGTGTGTGTGTGTGTGTGTGTGTGTGTGTGTGTGTGTGTGTGTGTGTGTGTGCTCAGGTTATGATTCCAAACTCAGATGTTATAAATGGGTCTCAGATTCATTGTTTCTTTCTCTACTTTGTTCCTGACCTGTGCTGTTGAGATACACTCCCCCTCTCTCCACACTTGGGGCATGGTCTTTCAGGCTATGACTCATCTCTGTCTGTCTCTCCCTCTCTTATCATGCCTAGAATAATGATTTTTACTGCTTGTTAATGCTTTGTAATTTAAGCATTGGCCTTGTATTTGAATACATTAATTTTACAAAGTAATTAAATACACCTGTATTTAGAATTCCATTCTCAGACATTTCTTGATTGCATATTATTGTAACTCAGCTAGTCTCTTGCATATTGCTAAATCCTCTTTATGGAGTCAGATAAATATCTTAATAGGCTAATTGCAGTCTTATTATGGGTCGCGTGTGAGGTTCTGTATACACACTAAACAAAAATATAAATGTCACATGTAATGTTCTGGTCCCATGTTTCATTAGCTGAATTAAAATAAAATTCAAGCTTATTTATTTCACATTTTGTGCAAAAATTTTCTTACATCCCTGTTAGTGAAATTTCTGCTCTGCCAAGATAATCCATCCATCTGACAGCTGTGGCATATCAAGAAGCTGATTAGAAAGCATGCTCATTACACAAGTGCACCTTGTGCTGGAGACAATAAAAGGCCACTCTAAAATGTGTCGTTTTGTCACACAACACAATGCCACAGATGTCTCAAGCTTTGAGAGCGCATGCAATTGGCATGCTGACTGCAGGAATGTCCACCAGAGCAGTTGCCAGAGAATTGAATGTTCACGTCATTTTAGAGAATTTGACAGTACGTTCAGCCAGCCTCACAACCGCAGACCACGTGTATGGCGTCGTGTGGACAAGCGGTTTGCTGATGTCAACGTTGTGAACAGATTGCCCCATGGTGCCGGTGGGGTTATGGTATGGGCACCACAAACACAATTACATTTTATCAGAGGCAATTTGAATGCACAGAGATACTGTGACGAGATCCTTAGGCCCATTGTCGTGCCATTCATCCACCGCCATCACCTCATGTTGCATGATAATACCCCATGTCACAAGGATCTGTGCACAATACCTGGAAGCTGAAAATGTTCCAGTTCTTCCATGGCCTGCATACTCACCAGACATGTCACCAATTGAGCATGTTTGGGATGCTCTTGATCGACGTGTAGGACTGTGTGTTCCAGTTCCCGCCAATATGCAGCAACTTCACACAGCCGTTGAAGAGGAGTGGGACAACATTCCACAGGCCAAAAGCAACAGTCTAATCAATCCTATTCAAAGGCATATGGTGGTTACACCAGATACTGACAGTTTTTTTTCTTCCCCATATACAATACGTTCCCTCCTCTTCATGTTGTTGATAGCCCTAGCTGCACATTAAGGAACTGTCCCTCCAGCCCTCAGCTGTGACCGGTCGTCATTGGAAGCACACAGAACCTAAGGAAGTACAGGAGAGGGTTTGGACAGCTGCTTTGTCTGCTGGCTGGTGGTGAGTGTGTAGTTTCCTCCTCCTTATGATTGTGATCGTTGCTTCACACATACACAGCCCCTCTCAGTGTTCAGAACCAGAGACAGCTGGGCTTTAAACAGAAAAGATCATTGTTTGAGAGAGAGAGCGAGAGAGAGAGAGAGAGAGAGAGAGAGAGAGAGAGAGAGAGAGAGAATGGCATCCTGCCATCGGTCACTACTCCGCATTCCTCTGCTCCCAAAACACAGTCAACCAACCAGCTCCCTCCCTCAGGGGCCCTGTGAGAATGTGTGTGTGTATGTGGAGAAACCACTGGTGGCTAATTACAGCTCTCTCTCATCACCAATAAAACCAGCACGAGAGCTCCAGAGTTCTCAACCATGGTCGTGTGTGGGGACAGGGACCATTACTGCGGCATGATGTGCTTATGTCTTTAATGGCCGTTCCTTAATCCACCACCTCGTTATTCACCATAGAGACTTGACATTTTGCTATTTGTTGAACATTAAAACAGTTGGCGAGAGAGAAAATATTCTCAGGAGAGACAGGAGTAAACCTCTGGGCCAGACTCACAGTCCAAAAGTACCTGGTGTAAATCATGCATGTGCAAACTCAGCACTTCTGATTATTTGGGTAACCTTTTACCTGCCGAGTGTCATTCCAAAGTAATCAAAAGGCATTTTAGAAGCATTATTTACATGGCATACAAGTAACTTACTCATAAATCATGTTTCTGCAAAGGGCATACACTACAGTAGGCCTGGGCTACAGCTGCCAGCAGCACTATAACACATAGAGTCTTTCCTGGAAAGATATTTAAATCTCAGGGCACATCACATCACATGAGCAGGCCAAGTGCAGGGCCAGGGTCATTTTACAAGCGGATGTAGAGAATGGCAGAGAATAATCCAGATTTCCTCTCTCTTCTTTATAAAACTAATCAAGATATAGGGGTAATTATTGGCTTCCTGAGTGGAGTGACTGCAGAGCTTTGGTCTGACCTAGATCTGCCACTGTGTGTGTGTGTGCATGTATGTGTGTGACCTGAGTTTCAGGTTTCCCCTTGCTGGATGAATGAATGAGCTTCCGGTCATTCTGAAGGCTGCCCCAAAGGCCTATGGCCTACCATCCTACCTGGCCTGGATGAAAACACTCACACTCCTGGAGGTCCCAGGGGTCCTATGGCCTACCATCCTACCTGGCCTGGATGAAAACACACACACTCCTGGAGGTCCCAGGGGTCCTTTTTAGTTTCCATTTGAGTTTTGTCAGACCACAAAATGTTTTGCCACATGGCTACAGAATCTCTGGAGGATTTTTTTTGCATGCTTCAACCGAGATTCAAGGTGGGCTTTATTGAGTAATGGCTTCCTTTTTGCCTCCCTACCATACATTTCAGATTTGTGGAGTGCTTTGGATATTGTTGTCAAATGTACACAAAGCATGTAGCTCTATGAAAGTTGCCATTAGACTCTAGGTCACCTACTTGCTCGGTCATCCAGTTTGGAGGGATGGCCTGATGTAGGCACGGTCTTGGTGGTGCCATACATGTTTCACTGCTTAACCCTTGTGTTGTCATAAGGGTCAAAAATGACACGCCTGTCACGACTTCCACCGAAGTCGGCTCCTCGCCTTGTTTGGGCGGCGTTTGGCGATCGACGTCACCGGCTTTCTAGCCATCGCCGCTCCATTTTTCATAAGTCCATTTGTTTTGTCTTGTCCCCTACACACCTGGTTTTCATTTCCCAATCAATCTACATGTATTTAGCCCTCTGTTTCCCATCATGTCTTTGTGTATGATTGTTTATTGTTATGTGGTTTGTCAGGCACATTACTTTTGTTATTTCCGTGGTTTTGGCACTTGTATGTTTTTATTGTGCTGTCATTTGGAATGGAATTAAAGTGCGCCTGTTTGCTACACTCTGCTTGTGATGATCGTCTGAAGAAGTAGACCAAGGTGCAGCGTGGTAAGTGTTCATGATCTTTAATACTCAGAACACCAAACAAAAACAACAAAAGGAATAACGAACGTCACATTCTGCCGGCTTCACAGAGCTAACAAAAAAACAAGATCCCACAACATAGGTGGGAAAACAGGCTACCTAAGTATGATTCCCAATCAGAGATTGGGAACCACACTCGGCCAAAACCAAAGAAATACAAAACATAGAACGCCCACCCCACATCACACCCTGACCTCACCAAATAGAGAAATAAAACGTCTCTCTAAGGTCAGGGCGTGACACTGCTCTCCTGCACCAGACTTCGCCTCCGCTACCCAACGCCACTATGTTTAACAGCAGAGAAATCCCCCTAAATTATATTTTTTCAACTTGAAATTTGATCAATTTCCTAGAGTGACTCCAACATTAGAAAAGGTGAAACATCGCCTTTGTTCATATTTCCATGAAAGCTGTATGTCACGCCTTGGTCTTAGTATTTTGTGTTTTCGTTAATTAGTTGGTCAGGCCAGGGTGTGACATGGGATTATGTTGTTGTATTTCGTAGTGGGGTTTTTTAGTTATTGGGATTGCGGCTGAGTAGGGGTGTTGCATAGGTTTGGCTGCCTGAGGCGGTTCTCAATCAGAGTCAGGTGATTCTCGTTGTCTCTGATTGGGAACCGTATTTAGGTAGCCTGGGTTTCACTTTGTTTTTCGTGGGTGATTGTTCCTGTCTCTGTGTAGTTTCACCAGATAGGCTGTAATTAGATTTCACGTTCCGTTTGTTGTTTTGTATTTTGTAATAGTTATTTTATGTATCGCGATCCTTCATTAAAGATCATGAGTAACCACCACGCTGCATTTCGTCATAATGTCATAATGTTGACTCCAGGGACCACAAGACATGCAGTTGCCCATGCCCAGGACATTGCCTCAACATTCTACATGTTCATCACACCAGCTATCGAAAAAATCATTCTGGAGATGACAAATTTGGAGGGTTTTCATAAATATGGAGACAACTGGAAAAGGGTGGATGAGATTGACCTGCTTCAATCATACTGCTAATCTTAGCGGGTTTGTATAGGTCCCGATGCGAGGCTACATGTAGTCTCTGGGCTGCAGATTGTGGAAGGCTTCGTTGCATTTGTAACACACTGCTCCAGAGTCCAATGGCGGCAAGCTTTACACCACTCCAGCCGACACTTGGCTTTGCGCATGGTGTTCTTAGGCTTGTGTGCAGCTTCTCGGCCATGGAAACCCTTTTCATGAAGCTCCCAAGAAACAGTTATTGTGCTGATGTTGCTTCCAGTGGCAGTTTGGAACTCGGTAGCGAGTGTTGCAACTGAGGACGGATTATTTTTATGGGTTACCCGCTTCAGCACTCTGTGTTCCCGTTCTGTGCGCTTGTGTGACCTACCACTTCATGGCTGAGTCGTTGTTACTCCTAGATATTTCCACTTCACAATAACAGCACTTAGTGGACCGGGGCAGCTCTAGCAAGACAGAAATTTGATGAACTGACTTTTTGGAAAGGTGGCATCCTATGACGGTGCCACATTGAAAGTCACTGAGCTCTTCAGTAAGGCCATTCTAATGACAATGTTTGACTATGGAGATTATGCACCTGTCAGCAACGGGTTTGTCTGATATAGCCAAATCCTCTCTATTTGAAGGGGTGTCCACATGCTTTTGTATATATAGTGTATATCACTGAGTGTACAAAACATGAAGAACACCTGCTCTTTCCATGACAGACTGACCAGGTGAATCCAGGTGAAAACTATGATCCCTTATTGATGTCACTTGTTAAATCCACTTCAGTCAGTGTAGATGAAGGGAAGGAGACAGGTTAAAGAAAGATGTTTAAGCCTTCAGACAATTGAGACATGGACTGTGTATGTGTGCCACTCTGAGGGTGACAAAAGATGTAAGTGCCTTTGAAAAGGGTATGGTAGTAGGTGCCAGGTGCACCGGTTTGCTCCAAGAACTACAACGCTCCTGGGTTTTTCACACTCAATAGTTTCCCGTGTGTATCAAGAATGGTCCACCATTCAAAGGATATCCAGCCAACTTGACATAACTGTGGGAAGCATTGTAGTCAACAAGGGCCAGCTTCCCAGTGAAACTCAATGTTAGGAAAGTGTTCTTAATGTTTGGTATACTCAGTGCATATATGTATATTTTTACAATCATTATTTTACTCAAACCACACGCGGGCCAGATTGGACCACCTCCAGGCCCGTGGGCCATATGTTTGACACCCCTGCTATAAAATGAAAGCGGTAAAATAGACTATATTGCAGACCAATGATGAGCTTGCAGTTTACAGTTTACCTTACATCCTAGACCCTCTAGAAGCAGTGTATATTTCATGACAACACACTACGAGGAAAGGTCTTTTCATTTAAGAATTTCTTTCTCTTTTCTGGATGCATTTGTTGGTCTTATGTTGGGCCAGGCAAGCTGGCTGGTCGGTTTCCTCTTGTATATTTTCCACTGCTAGTTGGGCTGCTGGGTTTCTCTCCAACAGAGGTAATGATGGCCTAATTTCTGGCTGAGATTCGGAGAGGAACAGGAAATTCTATAGCCCTCCTCAGAGCAGCGGTTACATTACTGGGAGACACCACTAATATAGACTGGTGCCGGCCTGGAAGTCTGTCTCCCTCTCCTTCCCTCTAACACTGTTCCCTTCTCTCAATCTCTTTCTCTGTAGCTCTCTCATTCTCTCTTTCCTTCAATCTAACCCTCTCTACTCCTCTGTCTCTCTCTTTCTCTCTCTCAAGCTTTCTATTTCCTTCATAATCAATCTCTCTAATAATCAGTCTTGCCCTCTTTCTAGCTCTCTCTACTCTCTTTCCCTCTGTCTCTCTCTGTCTACCCCCTGTCTCTTTCCCTCTGACCATCAGAGAAAGATTCTGAAACATTCTAGGGCTAACCAGTTTTTCATCGATGCAAATAGTCAACACAAAGATTCTACCATGTATTATTATAATCATTTAATTTCCTTACTTACCCCATTACATGATTACAAAAAAATCAAGGGATAACTACTAATTTTAACATGATTACTTGGCCTTATTTGTCAAAACTGCTCAATTTAAATTTGGACAGTCAAACTGCAGAAACTAGGCTTCAGTTGCCAACAAGACTCAGGCAAAGGCTCTAGCGAGACCTCCCCAGAATGTTAACACGCTTCAGGAGCACATTATCCATCTCCCCTACATCCAAGCCTTCCCCCTCAGCCCGGCCAAAACTGATATTAGAAAGATAAAGTCTTTTGAAGGGGGTCTGGCTCGGTCCTCCATTGAGGCTGGCACACTTGCTGGTGTTAAATCACAGAATTTGACAGGTCTAGTCTGCAGCTGACAGACATGCGAGGGATGGTAAACCACACTAAACACACACTATCACCCCTGCCAATACAAATCCAATACAGGCCTGCCTTACCACCCCTGAACATATGCATGATGCACACACATAGAAACACATGCAAGACACCCCCCCCCCCTCCCGCGCACACACACAGGCACAAATACACTGACCTGGGATCAGATTGACAATACAGTCAGTCACAGACAAGTCACCCCCTCTACCTGCCCGCACACACCACACCCACCAGCATGGTTCTCATTAGCCGCACTATAGCCTTGGGTGTGTTGGCAGAGCCCCCTGCTCCTCCCCCTTGGCAGCACACACACACACACACACACACACACACACACACACAGAAAGAGAGCGGTGTATTTATACATTGTCCCTGTGTTTCCCATTAGGAGGGCTCTGTAGCCTGTCTGTGTGTTCTCATTACCACAGGCCGATACACACTCTGTGGTAGTCATGTTCTGTGTGTGTGTGTGTGTGTGTGTGTGTGTGTGTGTGTGTGTCAAATGCTCAAATCAACATGAGCGCATCCATAAAGTCTTTATAAGCACTACAAAGATGCATCACAGTAATGTACGACCAAAGTCACACTTCATAAAAGGTCCTTCCACCTACATGTACTTTATCTGACTACTGAAGCAGCTATATAGGCATTATAAAGGGATTATGACAATTATTAATTGAGATATTTTTGACTTGTTAAACGAAATGTCTTCCACCATAAAACAGCAGATGAAACAGCAGGACTTTGGTCAAAGCCAAAGTGGTCTTTACTGGGCATCACCATGGCACGCTCACTCCTTTCTGCTGTGCTCTGTAATGCGTGAATCTGCTCCCTTTCTCTTCCCTCTCTCTTGCCCTCTCACAGCTCCTCTGCACATCTATACAAAACAACAAGAGGTTGAAAACAGACAGTTCCCATTAAGAAATGTCATGCTTGCATAGTTCCATTCAGCTTTGCCTCGAACACTGTGAGGATGTTGAGGAATAATTCAATTTGATCTGTATTTTTTTCTCTCCCCACATCTCTCTCCCTCCCCCAGGGAAACTCACTGTTGCTCCTAAACTGAGTGATGTTCCATTGAATCCCTATTAGAGATTAAATCACTGTCTGACGGAGTGAATCACCCTGTGAAACTGAACCACCATATGTGGCTGGATCGCAGTGGGCGATAGATAGCATTACTGTGTCTTTGTGTGTGTGTGTGTGTGTGTGTGTGTGTGTGTGTGTGTGTGTGTGTGTGTGTGTGTGTGTGTGTGTGTGTGTGTGTGTGTGTGTGTGTGTGTGTGTGTGTGTGTGTGTGTGTGTGTGTGTGTGTGTGTATGTGTGTGTGTGTGTGTGTGTGTGTGTGTGTGTGTGTGTGTTTTTCAATCCATGTGTAAAGTAACTGGATATTTTTTTGTCCCTCATAAAATGGTTTGGTTGAGAATGTCTGTGTGTGTGTGTACTGTGAATGGCCTGGGTTAGTCTGTTTGTCCCGTAGAGGCAAGAAGCCACAGACAGCCATCAATGAGTGTCGGGCTGATTTGCAGAGAGTATGTGAGGAAAACTTAATGACAGGGTCGTCACAGAACTGGGATCAAATTCATCTTTATGGCTGCCTAACTATGTGGGAGGGGACAGTTGCTGTTTTTATCCACCCGTCGTCTGCAGAAGTATGTCAACAGTTTGAAACAACCCACATTTAAAATCCAGAAAGATGCTGCTCACTCAATGGGAGTTGAGATTGTATGTACTGAGTTTATTGTGACTGAGATACTTTCCACATGCACACGTTTCAAGCTCGCTCATTTGTGAACATTCAACATTCATCCCCTACATAGATATGATAAAATGCTAGCAGAGAAAGTTAGGGTGTTCATCATCTTCAGTAGTGAATTTTGGGCATCGTGTTCGGCACCAACGAGAACAATTGTGCTATCGAGAGTAAATACAAGAAGGGGGACCCATATTGCTGTATGTTGCTAGGCAGTGTAATGTGCAATCTGAAAAAGAACCCCTCTCAGGGAGAGAGAGAGAGAGAGAGATAGGAGGGATGACACACTTCCAGAGATAAGCAGAAGATAACGTTCTTCCTCTTCCTCTTCCTCCCCCAGGCATGTTGGCCAAGTGATTGACACCTCGTTAGGAGCTGCTCTCCTCTCCCCGAGGAAGAGGGTTTTGCAGCAGTGCAATCTTTGATAACCCTGTCACACGATATCACAAACCGTAATTACGATTGGTGCCGGGGAATTGACAACACCTCCCTAGGGAAAAGGCTGCCATCACAGAACACTGCTGCACTTCTTCACTCTCTCTGCTCTGCTCTCAATGTGGTGTAAAATAATCCTCCGATTGGCCTGACAGAAAGAACGGCCTGGGAAAAGGGTTAAGAAGGCCTTATCTAAATTGCAATGCAAATTCTATACAAATATGCACATACTCCTGATGTCAGAAATGTACTGTGTCTTATCTGTATGTCTTATGAAGTCCTTCTGTACGTAGTAGGCACACTTCAAATAAAGTGTTACCAAAAACATAGCGGCTCCTCGTTTCAGAGATTAAAAAAAGGCTTTAGGAATGAAATGTGTCGGTAAGGAAAGTAAACATAAGAATGATCTCAGAGAGATGACAGAGAGGAGATGGCGCCAACAAAACCAACAGCCAATGACAGATGTTGATGTTGGCATGTGATCTGGTGTGGTGGGTGCTACCTGGGATCCTCGGGACATCCCTACCCTAAACCCTAACCTTCAACCAACCCTTACCCTAACCATAACCCTTACCTAACCCTAACCTTAACCCTTACCAACCATTTTAAATGTCAACTTCAATGAGGTAGGGATGTCCCAAGGAACCCGGGCAGCAAGGACACATCCGGTGAGACGTCTCTTCCAGGTGGGTGTGAGGGGCAGGTCAAGTTCACTGGATCAGATGGACAGCATGGTACAATATACTGTAATCTGCTTTCTGCTTGGAGAAAGACTGAGGAGACAGAGGGGGGGGGGGGGGGGGGGGGAGATGGAACAGGAGCTGTTAAACATTGTTTTGACCTTGTGGAGGTTTTAACAGAAAACGGTAATGTTAAACTATGTGCTATGTATGGAAACAATGTACAGTAGGATTTGTACTGGAAGTTCATTTTCCTGCAGGCTACAAACAACGAAACCTAATTATAGCTGGGCTCAGATGAGCTCACTTCCAAGAAACACCAAGGAACACCAAGGAATGAACATGAAAAATCTGTTTCATATTCCCACAAATCCTGCCTTGTTCAAATCTATTGCATTAAAAAGAACACTTCAGTGACTGTATTATTGTAGATGTTCACTGATGATGAACATTCCAAGCTTATCACAAATCAGGGTTGATGACACAAACTAGAACTCACTGCTTCAGTGCTCTGCTCTGAAAGGCCTGTTTGAGTATGTTTGACTTGTTCTTTCTAACACACTGAGTGAGAGCTTCTGCAGAGGAGGGCGTTGTGAAACAGCAGTGATTTGTGTGAGAGGCAATGTCAGACATGACCATCTCAACACACTCAGACAGGCTCAGGCAGGGGCCGCTGGGAAACGGGATGACAAGGTCAGTGTGTGTGTGTATCTCAGACTCTGTGCGCATGTCATATGACTGAGAAAACAGAGCCTGAAATCAGTTGTAATTTTTTAATATACATGGATGGATGAACACTTTTTAGGCCAGGGGTTCCCAAACCTATTCACTCAGTCCCACCTTCCAACATCAGGGAACATCCCGAGCCCCCCCTGGGCGCGCAAGCGCCATGTCTATTTCGTTGGGCACAAGCAGTTCCTGACACAAACTGTTCACACTCGTCTTGTTGGTGGAGAGAACATTTTGCAGGTTTAATGCTCATTTCCTGCAATTCTACACATTATGTCATGGGATGCAGGGAAAATGTTGCAGTTTTAAAGCTCATTTTCTTGCAATTCTATACATTTTGCCATGTCTATTCATGTGATATTTGAGTGACTCGAACATTACTACAAAATCTATGGCTAAAAAACCTAGCAAAAAAACATTAGCTGGCATGGCCTAGTTGATCTGGACATTTCTGATAAGTTATAAATAGCTCTAATGACATGACAGCTAATGACAGCTGACATGACAAGAGGAACTGATGATACACTACCCAATTTCGAAATGACACCTTGTTGATTCTACTATTACAACATTATTCTATTACAACTTTCTACTATTACAACTATCTAACACTACAACTATCTACTATTACGACTATCTACTATTACAACTATCTAATATTACAAATATATACTATTACAACTATCTAATATTACAAATATCTACTATTACAACTTTATTCTAATACAACTTTCTCTATTACAACTTTCTTCTATTACACTTTTTACTATTACAACTTTACTCTATTACAACTTTACTCTATTACAACTTTTTACTATTACAACATTACTCTATTACAACTTTTCTCTATTACAACTTTACTCTATTACAACTTTACTCTATTACAACTTTACTCTATTACAACTTTCTACTATTACAACTTTACTCTATTACAACTTTCTACTATTACAACTTTACTCTATTACAACTTTATTATATTACAACTTTACTCTATTACAACTTTACTCTATTACAAATTTTTACTATTACAACTTTTCTCTATTACAACCTTACTCTATTATAACTTTACTATATTACAACTTTTTACTATTACAACTTTACTCTATTACAACTTTTTACTATTACAACTTTACTCTATTACAACTTTTCTCTATTACAACTTTACTATATTACAGCTATTTACTAATACAACTTTCTTTTATTGCAACTTTTTACTATTACAACTTTACTCTATTACAACTTTTTACTATTACAACTTTACTCTATTACAACTTTTCTCTATTACAACTTTACTCTATTACAGCTATTTACTATTACAACTTTATTCTAGTACAACTTCCTTCTATTACAACTTTTGACTATTACAGCTTTACTCTATTACAACTTTACTCTATTACAACTTTACTCTATTACAACTTTACTCTATTACAACTTTACTCTATTACAACTTTACTCTATTACAACGTTCTTTTATTGCAACTTTTTACTATTACAACTTCACTCTATTACAACTTTACTATATTACAACTTTCTTTTATTGCAACATTTTACTATTACAACTTTACTCTATTACAACTTTTTACTATTACAACTTCACTCTATTACAACTTTCTTCTATTACAACTTTTTACTATTACAACTTTACTCTATTACAACTTTACTATATTACAACTTTACTCTATTACAACTTTACTATATTACAACTTTACTATATTACAACTTTACTCTATTACAACTTTTTACTACTACAACTTTACTCTATTACAAATTTCTACTATTACAACTTCACTCTATTACAACTTTACTATATTACAACTTTCTTTTATTGCAACATTTTACTATTACAACTTTACTCTATTACAACTTTTTACTATTACAACTTTACTCTATTACAACTTTT
Source organism: Oncorhynchus masou masou (assembly GCF_036934945.1). Taxonomy (NCBI): domain Eukaryota; kingdom Metazoa; phylum Chordata; class Actinopteri; order Salmoniformes; family Salmonidae; genus Oncorhynchus; species Oncorhynchus masou. Next base: position 69,977,940 of record NC_088240.1, read on the forward strand.
TACTATTACAACTTTACTCTATTACAACTTTACTCTATTACAACTTTTCTCTATTACAACTTTACTCTATTACAGCTATTTACTATTACAACTTTATTCTAGTATAACTTCTTTCTATTACAACTTTTGACTATTACAGCTTTACTCTATTACAACTTTACTCTATTACAACTTTACTCTATTACAACTTTACTCTATTACAACGTTCTTTTATTGCAACTTTTTACTATTACAACTTCACTCTATTACAACTTTACTATATTACAACTTTCTTTTATTGCAACATTTTACTATTACAACTTTACTCTATTACAACTTTTTACTATTACAACTTTACTCTATTACAACTTTTTACTATTACAACTTTACTCTATTACAACTTTACTATATTACAACTTTACTCTATTACAACTTTACTATATTACAACTTTACTATATTACAACTTTACTCTATTACAACTTTTTACTACTACAACTTTACTATATTACAACTTTACTCTATTACAACTTTACTACATTACAACTTTACTCTATTACAACTTTACTCTATTACAACTTTCTTTTAAGAGTGATTTGAAATGACAACCCCCCCCCCCATCTCCTCACAGTTTGGGAAACACTGTTATAATACAGTGATTTATCCTTCTTTGTATTCACCTATAATAGACTAAGACTGACGAAGTGATTTGTTTTTGCATCCACCTGGCAGGCTGGCACTATAGACAGTTAGCATTCACATTCTTCCCAAAGTGCACTACAGTCAGTTGGTTAGCATAGCCTTAGCATTCTTTACAAAGTCTTCCCTGAGGTGATAGATGCTCAGTGTGGTAAGCTAAAAACAACATGCAGTTAGACAGGTCTGAAACGCTCCACAGTCATTAAACCTGTTGTCTGGGCTGATGGGGGAGGTACTAGGGGAGAGTAAACACGATGACACCACCACTATGTGCCCTGTCGTGTCCTCTTTGAAGATAGAGGGGTCAGAAGTTCATAAGGTCAACCCCGTACATAGTGACAGGTGAAGCAGATTGTTATTTGAGTCATTTGAAAACAGCAGCAGTATTTTAGCAATTAATCCAGTATTCTCCAACACTAGGAAATGTCATTGAGCACTCCGCATGATGAATAGTTATCATCCATAGTGTGGCAACATTAACACGATAGCCTTCTTAAAATGTCCAAGGCAAATTGTGTGACTGGGCCATAATGCATGTTGAGGCTGAGTTTTAGGTTTATATTGTGTCTCTATACACTCTCTCCTGCCCTCCTCCAGCTCCCAGCATTCCAGGCCAGAGTAGAGTAGGCCTAAAGTCTGACCACAGAGCAGCAGAGAAGAGAGGGACTGAGACTGAGGGACAAGCAGTTCTCTGTGTGCTCTGGCCTGGGCTGCTGGCTGTACAAGCACTTCCTGACAAACCAGTAGCAAGCCAGGCATCAGGTAGATGCACTGACAGACAGGGAGGCAGACAGGGTAGATAATGTGTCCCTGAACAAAGGGGGGGGAGGGTCAAAATCAAAAGTAACAGTCTGTATCTGGTGTGGTCACCAGCTGCATTAAGTACTGCAGTGCATCTCCTCCTTAAGGACTGCACCAGATTTGCCAGTTCTTGCTGTGAGATGTTGCCATACTCTTCAACCAAGGCACCTGCAAGTTCCCGGATATTTCTGGGGGCAATGACCCTAGCCCTCACTCTCTGATCCAACAGGTCCCAGACGTGCCCAATGGGATTGAGATTCGGGCTCTTCGGTGGCCATGGCAGAACACTGACATTCCTGTCTGGCAAGAAATCACACACAGAACAAGCAGTATGGCTGGTGGCATTGCCATGCTGGAGGGTCATGTCAGGATGAGCAACATGAGGGATGAGGATGTCTTCCTTTGTAATGCACAGCGTTGAGATTGTCTGCAATGACAACAGGCTCAGTCCATTGATGCTGTGACACACCGCCCCAGACTATGACGGACCCTCCACCTACAAATCAATCCCGCTTCAGAGTACAGGCCTCGGTGTAACGCTCATTCCTTCAACAATAAATGCAAATCCGACTATCACCTCTGGTGAGACAAAATCACGACTCGTCAGTGAAGAGCACTTTTTGCCAGTCCTGTCTGGTCCAGCGATGGTGGGTTTGTGCCCATAGGCTACGTTGTTGCCGGTGATGTCTGGTGAGGCTCTGCCTTAGAACAGGCCTACAAGACCTCATTCCATTCTCTCTAAGCCTATTGTGGACAGTCTGAGCGCTGATGGAGGGATTGTGCGTTCCTGGTGTAACTTGGGCAGTTGTTGTTGCCATCCTGTACCTGTCCCGCATGTGTGATGTTCGGATGTACCGATCCTGTGCAGGTGTTGCTGTAAAGCAGCTTTCAACCACGATGCTCCCTTCACCATACTTTACAGTTGGGATGAGGTTTTGATGTTGGTGTTGCGTGCATTTTTTTCTCCACACATAGTGTTGTGTGTTCCTTCCAAACAACTCAACTTTAGTTTCATCTGTCCATAGAATATTTTGCCAGTAGCACTGAGGAACATCCAGATGCTCTTTAGCGAACTTCAGACGTGCAGCAATGTTTTTTTTAGACAGCAGTGGCTTCCCATGAACACCATTTTTGCTTAGTGTTTTAAGTATTGTAGACTCGTCAACAGAGATGTTAGCATGTTCCAGAGATTTCTGCTAGTCTTTAGCTGACACTAGGATTCTTAACCTCACTGAGCATTCTGCGCTGTGCTCATTCTGCGCTGTGCTCATGCTGTTATCTTTGCAGGACGGCCACTCCTAGGGAGAGTAGCAACAGTGCTGAACTTTCTCCATTTATAGACAATTTGTCTAACTGTGGACTGATGAACATCAAGGCTTTTAGAGATTATTTTGTAACCCTTTCCAGCTATATGCAAGTCAACAATTCTTAATCTTGGGTCTTCTGAGATGTCTTTTGTTGGAGGCATGGTTCACATCAGGCAATGCCTCTTGTGAATAGCAAACTCACATTTTGTGAGTGTTTTTAAGAGGGCAGGGCAGCTCTAACTAACATCTCCAATCTCGTCTCAATTATTGTACTCAAGGTTAACTGACTCCTGGCTCCAATTAGCTTTTAGAGAAGCCATAGGGGTTCACATACTTTTTCCAACCTACACTGTGACTGTTTAAATTATGTATTCAATATAGACAAGAAAAATACAATAATTTGTGTGTTATAAGTTGAAGCACACTGTGTTTGTCTGTTGTTGTGACTTGGATGAAGATCAGATCAAATGTTATGACCAATTTATGCACAAATCAAGATAATTCAAAAGGGTTCACATACTTTTTCTTGCCACTGTATATAGTTCACATGACGTTACAGTCAGCTTAGCTACAAACTATACAGCCACAGACTTCAGAGGCTTCGACACAATAGATACAAGACTCAACAACAAAAACTACCCTAAACAATGGCTGTATGAAAGTTGAGTAGCTAACCTACGTATGTGACTGCCAGACATGGGACACAAGCTATTTTAAGTGCAAAGCAACAATGCCCCTACACAAGCAAGGCCTCTGAGCGTTCACAGTGCATACCAACCATTCACAAGATTCCCATCCACCTCATTTAGCCTAACCAGAGAGCTGCATTTGATTAACATCCACCCAGGATAAAGAAGTTATTTTTCAAACAAGACTTCACAGTTGGCTGTAACCACTGAGATAAAACTCATGCTCATTGTTGAGCTTTTCCAGCTGTAAAAATGATTACTAATACCATGTTGTTACAAAGAGAATACTACAGAGTCTATGAAGCAGATTTGTTTATTCTCCAAATCTTAAACTACATTTTTGGCAGGTAGCCTAGCGGTTAAGAGCGTTGGGCCAAGAACCGAAAGGTCGCTGGTTCTAATCCCCTAGCCGAGTAGTTGAAAAATATGTTGATGTGCCCTTGAGCAAGGCACTTAACACTAATTGCCCTTGTAAGTCATTTTGAATAAGACCACTTGCTAAATTACTAAAATGTAAATGTACACTAGGCTAACAGCATGATTCAATCCATCATCTCTGGTATATAACACATGAAAATAATAGATATTTCAAATCAACATGACAGTTGGTGCAAAGGTTGGATTTTTTATTCTTTAAAGTAATCAGTGTGGATATAAAGAAATGTTTCTATAAATATAATGTTTTTAATAACAAACAAATGCAGAATACCAGAATTAAACATAATAGATGTGAAAGGCATGAACATGTTGTTTAATAGAGAGCCATCCATGCATTTAGGGTAAAATAACTTTCATGCATTTGACAAGAACATAACAGAAGAAGCGTGAGGTGGGGACAGATGACGGTGTCTTCCTTTATGAAGCCTAAAGTCAGCTGCTCATCCTGCATGGTTAGCACCCACCCACCCACCCACACACACACACACACACACACACACACACACACACACACACACACACACACACACACACACACACACACACACACACACACACACACACACACACACACTTAACCAGGAGAGAAATGGCCCAGGGGTGAAAGGGGACTGCTTCAAGCTGCCACCTGGGCCAATCATAAAAAATAAAAAACAGCCACATTTTGCCAACAATTACCTTGTGGGGAATATTCATTTGCTGACTGATTACATGTAGGTCTGAAAATGACAAAACACACTGCCCTATCTCCTTCAATTATTCATTTGTTTTCCATTTTTATAAGCCAATTATACAGCCGGCTGTAGAGTAGGCTACTACGTATTTCAGCTTGTTCATCAATGAAGGATTGGTATTTCAGCTGTCTGTCTGTGAGAAAGCATTAGGGGGTGCAGCTGATGTGTTACGTAGCCCACCTCTGAGTCTGAGCTGTCTCTGTCCAGCATTCTGTATTCCCCTAGCCTGGTCCAAGACCCGATTGTGCTGTCCTGCCTACTCCTATGGTCCTTCGGGGTTGGCAAGACAACACAAACAGATCTGGGACCAGGCTAGTATTTCTCCTCAAAGTGCTCAAATAGGTCAACAAAAGGCACAAACAATGTGTGTCTGTTCTGTGTTAATAGGCAGCAAGGATGTCTGAAACACATAAACAAAATGTTGAAAAGATCCTGCAAATGGTTTAATTTCATTCTTTTCAAATATGTTGTTCTAATCACCAAAAGACGGCTTTTAACTTTGGTGAAAGTATTTGGGCTAAATTTGGGGCTAAATGTTCTCATTCTAGCTTAAAGTACTGGAGGTTATGAAAACATTTGTATTTGGAGGTTTCATGTCATGTAGGCTAGTACATGTGCACACAATCCCAAACCTATACCTACTTTCTTGTTTTAAAAATGCTGATTGTATTTTTAACTGTCAAATCCAAGGCATTTAGAAATATGTTGAACACATAATCCCAAACCTATACCTCGTTTTAAAATACATGTTGATTGTATTTTTAACCTTCAAATGCCAGGCATTTAGGCATTGGAAATATGTTGAATAGAAGAGAACAGTTGGACAGAAAGAACAACAGTATAATGGGAGATAAGGACCCACGAGGAAGCAATTGTTTTTCACAGGACATAGAAACAATGTTCCAAGCCAGTCTACTGATCAAAGACAGGTACAACCCTCTCCCAACAGTGACCAAGCCAACTCAGGTCCTAAGACAATCACATCCTTAATGCTAAATGCTCAGTTAGCTGGCTCTTTATCACCAAGGTCCATTTCCATTATGCCCAAAGTGTGTCAAATAAATGTTGGTTTTAATAGAGGGAAACAACTAAAAAAGAGAATTTTGATCTTTAAATACAAATATATACTTACAAAAATCTCACAAAATGTTTTATGTACAATAGAAACATCATGTACCAATGAGTGTCTCTGCATGGCAATTAAGTCCAAAAACGATTATCATTCATTCAGTCTGTAAATAAACAGTTTTTTATGTGTGTGGGGGACGCCCATCATAGGCTGAAGTACATCCAGAGGTCTCACCCCTCTCAGACCATTCACACTGTGGTCTCTCCCTGTCTGTTGTTAGCCAGTCTCGTATAAAACCTCTTCCAGGAGTTGAGGGTCTTCCCAGACCAGATCCAGAACCCGGACGTTATCCCCACGATCAGAGTCATGAGGTACTTGATCATGAAGACGGTGAAGTCGGGGCTCATGTTGGGGTGTGGGTGGGCCGGACAGGGCACGGCGTACGTCTTACACGTCTGGCTGATCCACGTCCTCTCCCACTGCTCCCGGAAGGCCTGCTCGTAGAAGTAGCAGGCGATGACGATGGTGGCGGGGACGGTGTAGAGCACGCTGAAGATCCCTATCCTCACCATCAGCTTCTCCAGCTTCTCCGTCTTGGTGCCGTCGTGCTTCATGATGGTTCTGATCCGGAACAGAGACACGAAGCCGGCCAGGAGGAACGAGGTGCCGATGAAGAGGTAGACAAAGAGCGGCGCCAGGACGAAGCCTCGGAGAGCGTCCACACTGTTGATGCCCACGAAGCACACGCCGCTAAGGACATCCCCGTCCACCTGGCCCACCGCCAGGATAGTGATGGTCTTAATGGCGGGCACAGCCCATGCCGCCAGGTGGAAGTACTGCGAGTTGGCCTCGATGGCTTCGTGACCCCACTTCATCCCTGCTGCCAGGAACCAGGTGAGGGCCAGGATGACCCACCAGATGGAGCTGGCCATGCTGAAAAAATACAACATCATGAAGAGGATGGTACAACCCTCCTTTTTGGTACCCTGCACCACAGTCCTAATGTCGTTGTCAAACCTGTCATTGCAAACCACCTTGTCCTCAAGGAGAAATCCAGCTATGTAGGCAATGGATACCATGGTGTAGCAACCGGATAGGAAGATAATAGGACGCTCGGGGTAGCTGAAGCGCTTCATGTCCACCAGATAGGTTAGAACGGTAAATAACGTGGATGCACAACATAACACGGACCAGATTACTATCCATATCCTGGCGAATTTTAACTCTTCTTCGCTGAAGTACATCATTCCGTTAGATTTCTTTGGCTCGCACGGTGCGCCACAGTCATCCTGACCGAGAAAACGGTAATTCAAATAAGTGGGTACTTTCAGGGATGCCGGGCACTTGAACTGTCCCTTTACAATCCCAGTATCATGCGGAGGCTCCGTTACATCGGGGGTGGGATTGACCGGTGTGCTTTGACCCGATATATTCTGCCCGACGCACAGCTCGCCCGCTCCGTGAACCGGGAAAGACTCGCACACGAGCCTTTCCGGCCACTGAAAACCGAATTTGTTCATGAGCGCCTCGCAGCCCTGTCTCGCCCTCTCGCACAGTGACCTGCACGGGGGAAGCGCCTGCTCAAGCACCGTGCACACAGGCGCATACATGGAGCAGAGGAAAAACTTTAAATCAGGAGAACACTGAACTTTCACAAGCGGGTAAAACTGGTGTACCTCGAGCCCTGCTTCCTCCTGGTTTGTGTGTCCTAGTAAATTTGGCATGATGGTCTCGTTGTATGCGATGTCCGTACAAAGTGGAATAGAAATCGGTTGGCAAAAGCCGTGCTCCGGAATAGACATTCCCCGGTCGCCATACTGTCCATTTACCCTTATAGATCCTGAACTGATCAATAAAAAACCCTGCAAAAATATACACAGTACTCTGTTATAATCCATTGCGAAAGCATTGCGCACGGCCACAGACATACTTTCTTTGCGGTTTCTTCCAAAACTAGCTAGCTCTCCAGCTAGCGAGAAACTACTTCCCCGCTCCCTTTCTTTGTTGGGTTTTTCTTTCCTTGTAAATGTACTCCCCTCCTGCGTAACTTTTGGTGGTTTTTGCTTCTCCCGCCGTTGCGCAGAGATGTTGAAGGTCCCCCAAAATCAAAAAATATCGCTGACAGAATTTAGAGAAAAAAACCGACCTAATATACACAACACACAGGTCCGGACTCCGCAATGTTCTTCTGCTGCTCTAGCTGCCCGACAAACCTGATAGCCTCTCTCTGCTCTGCGCTGTTGAAACCTGTTTCCAGGCGCCCTGCCGTCTCAGTGAGCCGTCTCTCTCTCCTCCATATGGAAAAAAGGGTTGGACTAACAGATGCAAGGTTTAGGGATCGTCTACAATTGCTCATCTTGTGTATGGCTCTCGATTTTTGACTGATGGGTTTCAATGTCTTGGTTCCATAGCCCGAAACAATATTAAATATTTAATATAAGAATTATGCCCTTATAAATAGGCATATGATATTCTGAAAGCCACATCTAGGACTACTGATGGAAAAGGAAAGACTTTTACAAATATGACAGTAGGCCTACTCTTTATATGAGCTAACCCTTTACCCTTAATTTATGTTCATTAAAACTGTGAAGGATTGACACAGAGATATCATATTAGACCTCCTCAAATAGCCTACTATTGTAACAGTCCAGAACCCCTTGATATTATCATCCAGTAAAACGATGTGTGCCTGTAAAATAAAACACACTAAATAAATGCTATGTGCTTTCCATATTACAAATGAGTATATCCTAAATGGATCTTTTAGAGAGGGAAGAACAACCAGCATCATTTTAATCGGTTTCCCCTTTCAACCATAATGTCGTCTCCACCGTTAGGCCCTAGGGACAGGGATGAAAGTGGTTCGTCACCACGAGACTTTGGGATCCGAGGGGTTTCAAACCCATCTCACACAGTGGTGCGCGCAGAGGGAACAGTGGGAGGGAGAGACACTGTGTAGAGGAGAACAGGAAGGAAACCGTGAGAGAGAAAAAGAGAGAGAGAGAGACCCTGTGTAGAACACCAAAGGAAGGAAGAGAAAAACTCAAACCCAGTGAGCTTAACAGGCTGTCCTGCCCCCTTGACTTTCAGAGAGTCGATCATCTCTCCTTTGTCATCAACTGTACTGTACCTTACTGTTCACTAGAGATATATTAGATAATGTAAGGCTATTTATTGTACAAAAACAGTATCATAACAACATAAATAATCATCAAATCAACTACTGTTGCAACCATCAACAACACTATGACCAGTTATAGCACATCAATATGATTAGCCCAAGTGATGTGCATCAAAACCTATTTCTAGTTATCAACCTGTGGTTATGTGTGCACAGGAGACTGTCACAGAGCACTCTCTATTGAGAATTCAGAACAACATGACCAACCAGCTGAAGCCAGGCAAATACAGAGGATCCCTAATGTTAATCAGTCACCTAGGGATTCTGACTGGTTAGGAGGCATGTCTGTCAGTGGGATGTAGAAGGAGTCAATAAGTATGTAATATATCCTGACAGAAGAATGCAGTGAGACTTGGTTCTTCAAGCTACACCCTGCCAAGAGAGACACACACACTCAAAATGACTTATGTTACTAAATGTCTTGTTTTAGGGCTGGGTGTCTAGCCAAGTCTATTCAGTTTGGAATAAAGTTGTCCAGAGCAATCAACATTACAAAGACAAAGTTAAAACCTTGAGTCAGATTTGACCTTCATGCAGTTGATCTATGAGCCAGCATTAAAGAGATACATTTGAATTAACTATTGGAAATGCATTTTTTTGTGGGGAATTTTTTGGTGCAAAACCGTTTCAGAACCATTTATGACCACATGCAATAACCACAGAATAGAATAGAATGACTTCATTGTTTTTCCAAAGAAACGTTATGAACATTACATTCTTACAGCACACATTGTGTTGTTGGGGTTTCCATGGATTTTTCTCCTACCTATCTGTCACAGCAGTCATTATGACCTGCAGGTTGTTTGTTTTCATGTTATAACGTATATCTGTTTAAAGGACCAGTAGGCTTGAAAACTGTGCTCATAAGTGAAGTTACATACTTTTTCTAATATGCATCCCAAATGGCACCCTGTTCCCTATATAGCGCACTACATTTAACCAGAGCCCATAGGGATGCAATTTGGGATGCAGATGTTGTTGACCTATTGGTATGGTTTGAATCAGAGACATAACACCTTGGTGGGTGTCCAGAGAAAACACTGTTGCGGTACAATACAATCAGGCCAGCTCAGCTCACATCAGCCAGGGACTGGTAATACAGGATAAATCACTAGAAACTGTCGCTGGTACAGTTGAATAAATTATGCCTTAAAAAAAACTAAGTATGGTACTTAGATCAATTCCAGGGATAACTCATTTCAGGAAGTAGCTAACTATGTAAATACTGATGAATAGGAGGACAAAGGCAACCAATATCCACACTCGCATGACCGTTAGAATGGAGTTGTGGTAGAATTAATATGAAGTAAGTATGTAATACATGACCTAACAAGAGCTGTTTGCTTTGGTAGCTGAACACAGTTTGAAGCATTAATAAACTTTATTTATTTCAGGTAAACCAACAATAAACAACATTTACAGAAGGACATTACATCTTCCATAATAACATTACATACAGGTCGTAACAAATAGGTAATGAAACAGCTATTCTACTATTATATCCTAAGTTTCAGTTTATAAAGTGACCGGTAACACTTCTTCTATGTCCGAAACCACTTGTGGAAAATGATGTATTTTCAGAGCATCATACAAAAAAAGACAAAATAGATACGCAAGTGAAGTTTTTTTTGTACTGTAAAACACAGATTCAGTGTTGAGTACAGCGGGGGTTGCATGTCTGGTTCCAAAACGCCTTTCCCAACATATACTGTACGTCTACGCAGTTAAGAAACTGACAATGCCAAAAAAATACTGTATGTGTATATATCCATATATATTTAATACGAATCCTCTCTTTTATGGCGCAAAGGAGACACGCGTGACCCTGTATGTACGCAAACATAGTCACTATTACATTTTACACAAGGCGTTTCACCTCCCCTTTTATATACAGCCTAGTAAGACAGTTTATAACAAAGGATACAAAATGATTAAATATTGACATGTAACTCAAAATATGACTCGAAATGTACACATTCCGTAACATGACAAATATAGCAAGCAGATCAATCTTAAGCCATTCCCCAATTCAGATTTGAATGGTGTATTTGCAAATGCATTTTTTTAAACATTTGGAAGTTGACCTTAGCAAGCAAGAACCAATGGTAACATTCAAATGATAGTGGGCCCCATTCAATTGTTAATCATTTGGACCGTCACAGTGCTCAATGTGCAATTTCACTACTTCTTTCCCAAGATTTTCCTTCATAGAGAAATGCTTTTAATTCCCAAAGGAGAAAAAAGGAGCTTTCAGGAACTCCACGCAGGCAGGCAGGCAGGCAGGCAGGCAGGCAGGCAGGCAGGCAGGCAGGCAGGCAGGCAGGCAGGCAAAACATATACAGTATTTTCATGTTTATGTGATGTCGCAGGCAGGCGGCAAAGGAAGAAACTTCTGGGACACAAAGGCACAAAATAAAAAGGGGGAAAAAGAAAAGTGAAATGCCACACAGACAGAAAGCAGGAGAGTAACGTATCAAAACAAATGATTCAGCTGCTTAATACCTCCTGTATCCCATAAAGCCATGCAAGGCCGAGCAGAGCGAGCTGGGCCATCTATCTCAGCAGAGCTCTCTGGTATTAACCCTCCTCTGTCACGCTGCTTTAGTCACATTAAGACGTCACTCTAGATTCTCCTCCCTTCCTCACTACCATGACACAGAATCACTTGTCACACCAGGAATGACAATGAAGTCCTATGAAATCCCTTTAAGTATCTGTAGTGTCTGGGGTTGGAAACTGGGGTCTGTTGGCCTATATTACGGTTGCCAAGGGAGGGCACTGATATTTCTAGTCTGTGCAGGCAAGGGCATGTGATTAAGGACAACACAGGTGTAAAAAGTGACATGTTTAATAAGCTGAAATGTACAGTAGGGCAAGTAGATTCAAAAAGTGCATTCTCAAAAAGCTGATGACACAAGTCGTCACTATCACTGTGTTTCTCTGTCTTTGCCTCACCTGCTCTATAACACACCAAACACCACTAGAGATGGTGGGACTATTAAAGCTGTACCATTACACAGACTTGGCCATATGCCGAATCATGTCAAAGCCTTCTACAAGAGTCATTTATTTTTAATGTTTCCTCCTCCTCTTCCGCGTCCTTCTACCCCTATGATAGACTAGCAGGTGAGGCAGGGGTGGAGAAGGACTGTGTGTGGCCAAATGTACCTGTGACTGTCTCTCATGTGTTCTCATGTGTGTGTGTGTGTGTGTGTGTGTGTGTGTGTGTGTGTGCACATGTCTTTCTAAGGGTGTCAATGTGGATTAAGAAAACTAATCTCTCCTGATAGTTAGTGTGTGTCTATGATGTCTCACTCATAACTCTCCTCCCCCTCCTCTACTTGTGCACAGTACAGACCATTCAGATTAGTGGTAATTTCAAATCAATCCATAAAACGGAAACCCATATTCTCCATGTTACTGGTCATTGCTATATTACCTAGCTCACACATGACTAATATGAGCAGGTATTTTTACACAAAACAACACCCAGCTGAAAATCGAACACAAAGACATCTTTGTACCAGCCAATGTAACATAGTACCCAAGAAACAAAAGTATTTGTTAGATCAATATCATGCGATATCGTAAAAAGTGCTCCTAATATTTGTATTAACGTGATAGCTGAGACAAACAGATGATGACGCAATCGTCTAATAACATTTGTGATGACTGAAATACAGTACATTACTGGATGGTGACGCTATCAAAGGATGTGAAGGAGAAGAGGATTGTCATGGGTCGAAGTAACCAAGAGATCAAAATCCCACTGAGCCTATTGCCATTGTGTTTTACCATCTAGATACAGTGCACAACAGGATGCGGTATAGATAACAGTACCTCGTGGCCTACATGGAAGCACCAATGAAGGGTATAGCCCATATTGCCCATGTTTGATGCACATGCAACCACACAGATATAACACACCCACATACACTGAGACGAACCACAGCGAATGAACCATATAATGTGACTCTTCACGATGTCATCGACGCTCATTGCTTTGTGTGTATGCATCATCTCCAGCAGAGACTGACGGATTATTATCACCAGTATCACTATTACAGTATTAGTACAGTATTACTACCATTGCTCTTATGATTATTATTGAGTTGATGCCATTTGACTCTGGACTGACAGTTACAGAGGAGGAACAGTTCAAAGTTAAAGAGAAACATTACCACCGCTTGTCATTCTCAGTTCAAGTGTGTTTTGTGAGTGTGAGTGAAACTGTCCAGTGGGTGTGTATCTGTGTGTGTGTACGTGTGAGTTTGTGCATGCGTGCGTGAATGCATGCAAGTGCAGCATGTTAGTGAAAGAATTTAAGCTTTCTTAGAGTCCGTGATATATTTTCTAAATATGAGTATACTGTACATACAAATATACATTCTCACATAGGTAGTTAGAAACACAAGCCACAGTATGCATCAATAGTATTGTAAAGTCCCTTGATGATTAAGGGTATTGTAAATGTGTCAACGATTTATGAGTATCATAACATTATAAAAGTCAACAAAAATGGCAAATTATAAAACTGAAATTGGAGGTGTCACACACACACACACACACACACACACACACACACACACACACACACACACACACACACACACTTGGAAAGGTAATACGTGAAAGAAACAGAAGAGGGAATGTGATCCCGGTGGTTCCTCCATCTCAGTGTCTTTGTCCTTCTCTCTTGGACTGACCACAGCAGCAACCTGAAAAACACACACACAAACACATGAGTTAATCTGCCAACTGGAAATAAACTAATCACAGCTACCTTATTTCTGAACAACCCCTTTGGAGAGAAGTAGAGAGAGAGAGGGAGAGAGAGAGAGAAGTAGAGAGAGAGAGGGAGAGAGAGAGAGAAGTAGAGAGAGAGAGGGAGAGAGAGAGAGAAGTAGAGAGAGAGAGAGAGTTCAACACAAATCTTAAAGATGTTGACGTCATCATTCTGCAGGAGACATGGTGTAAGGCTGACATTGTTACTCACTGTCCCACAGGCTACAGAGAGGTAATTGTGCCATCACAGAAACACAGCTCTGTCAATAGAGGTAGAGACTCTGGAGGACTGATCATTTTGTACAAATCCGAACTGCAAAATCTAATTGATCCCCTCAAAATTGGTAAATATCACATTTGGTTAAAACTGAGAAAAATACGTGTTCCTTTGCACAATATATATCCCCCCTCAGAATCCCCATATTACTCAGAGGAGATCTTCCCCACCCTTGAGGAAGAGACTTGCTATTTCCAGGCCCAGGGAAATGTGCCCATCTGTGGGGACACAAATGCGAGCACAGGAACACTACCTGATCTAAGGAGCACACGAGGGGACAGCTTTTTTACAGGCCATAGTGTCTCTGTCTCAATCTCCCCCATAGAAACAACAGTGACAGACCACACGAGGGGACAGCTTTTTTACAGGCCATAGTGTCTCTAACTGTCTCAATCTCCCCCATAGAAACAACAGTGACAGACCACACGAGGGGACAGCTTTATTACAGGCCATAGTGTCTCTAACTGTCTCAATCTCCCCCATAGAAACAACAGTGACAGACCACACGAGGGGACAGCTTTATTACAGGCCATAGTGTCTCTAACTGTCTCAATCTCCCCCATAGAAACAACAGTGACAGACCACACGAGGGGACAGCTTTATTACAGGCCATAGTGTCTCTGTCTTCATCTCCCCATAGAAACAACAGTGACAGCACCGTCAACAAGAACGGAAGGGATCTGTTGCAGCTCTGTAGAAGCCTGTACTTTGTCAATGGTAGGTTACAGGGGGACTCTTTGGGGAGATTCACCTACTGCTCACCTCTTGGCCACAGTACAGTAGACTACATGATCACAGACAAGCCACTAACACCTCTGTCTGATCACAGCCAAATTACGTTGTTCCTCAAAAGAACAGACATGGAAACAACCACACATTCACAGCCCAGTAAGCTGTACAACATCAGAAATTCATACAGATGGGCCCAAAACAGCACAGAAGAATACCAGAAAGCAACCTGGAACCAAAACATCCAAACACTCTTAGCTAACTTTCTGGATGCCACATTCACTCACAGTAAAGAAGGCATCAATCTGGCAGTACAAAACATCAACTATATATTCAGGCAAATGGCAAAAGAAGCACAATTGAAATTGATAAAAACAAAACGAAAAAGATCACAGATGACAACTGGTTTGATGCAGATTGTAATATTCTAAGGAAAAAACTTATAACACTTCCACCCAAAAGCAGAGAACCAAATAATGGTGAATTACGCCTTCATTACTCTGAGACTTTAAAACTCTATAAATGTGCACAGTACAACAGCAAGCAGCTGACACTAATTGAGGAGTCCATTAACACAAACAACTTCTGGTAAAATTAGAAAAAACTAAAACATCTAAACAAGAGTAATTAGTGAGTAATTAGTGATACAAAATGGTGACAAATGGACAACCCAGTTTAAAACACTCTACAGCACCGTTCAAATTGACACAAATGCAGAACAACGCCAAATTCATGAGAAGTTGAATGGATTAGAAAAAGCTATAAAGGACAATCAAAATCCACTGGACTCCCCAATTACTGACCAGGAGCTCTATAAGAAACTAAACTATTACTGACCAGGAGCTCTATAAGAAACTAAACTATTACTGACCAGGAGCTCTATAAGAAACTAAACTATTACTGACCAGGAGCTCTATAAGAAACTAAACTATTACTGACCAGGAGCTCTATCAGAAACTAAACTATTACTGACCAGGAGCTCTGTAAGAAACTTCAGGCTCTCAAATTTAAAAAAGCCTGCGGACCTGATGGCATCCTAAATTATATGCTCAAACTCACTAGCGCAACATTTCAATTGGCTTTACTAAAACGGTTTAATTTGATTCTGAGTGTAGGTTATTTCCCTGACATCTGGAATCAAGGACTCATAACCCCAATCTTTAAGAACGGAGACAAATTTGACCCTAACAATTACAGAAGCATTTGTGTGAACAGTAACCTAGGGAAGGTTTTCTGTAGTATTATAAATGTAAGAGTTCTAAACTTCCTTAATAAGCACAATGTCTTGAGTAAAAGCCAAATTGGATTTATACCAAAACATCACACCACTGATCATATTTACACCCTACACACCCTGATAGATAAGGAGGTCCACCAAATTAATACCAAAATATACTGTTTCTTTATCGACTTCCAAAAAGCATTTGATTCTATTTGGCATACAGCACTGTTTTACAAAGTTATTGAAAGTGGTGTAGGGGGTAAAACATATGACAATTAAATCAATGTATACTGGCAATACGTGCAGCATTAAAATTAGCAAGAAAAGAACAGAATTCTTTAACCAGGGGTGGGGCCTTCACCACGGTTGCAATCTGAGCCCTGCACTCTTCAATATTTCCATAAACGAATTGGCCACTATTCTAGAAAATCCTCAACCCCTGGTGTTAGTCTCCACAATTCAGAGGTTAAATGCCTACTCTTCGCAGATGACCTATGCCTGCTGTCACCCACAGTGCATGGCCAACAGCAGAGACAGAACTGGGCCCTGGCAGTAAACCCCAAAAATACTAAAATGATGATTGGTATAACATATATAAAGTACTGCACACACTACAATTACTTAGGTTTAAAAGTAAGCTCAACTGGACACCTTAATGAGGCAGTGAATGAACTGAGAGAGAAAGCACGCAGGGCATTCTAAGCCATTAAAAAGCAAATTCAAATTGAAATACCTATTAAAAATTGGCTAAAACTAATTGAATATGTAATTGAACCAATTGCACTTTATGGCAGTGAGGTGTGGGGTCCACTTGCAAAACAAGATTTCATCAAATGGGACAAACACCCCATTGAAACACTGCATGCAGAGATCTATAAGATTCTCCTACATGTCCAGAGGAAAACTACAAACAATGTAACAGGTTTCGTCTTCTGAAGAGGAGGAATCGGACCAAAGCGCAGCGTGGTTGTGTTCATTACTTTTTATTAAACAGAACACTGAAACGAAACAGTCTGGTCAGGTGCAAAACAACTACCCACTACCCCCAGAAAACAACTACCCACTACCCCCAGAAAACAACTACCCACTACCCCCAGAAAACAACTACCCACTACCCCCAGAAAACAACTACCCACTACCCCCAGAAAACAACTACCCACAAAACAATGGTGGGAAAAAGCTACCTAAGCTACCTTCCCAATCAGAGACAACGATAGACAGCTGTCCCTGTTTGAGAACCATACCCGGCCAAAACAAGGAAATACAAAAACATAGAAAAAAGAACATAGAATGTCCACCCAAATCACACCCTGACCAAACCAAAATAGAGACATAAAAAGCTCTCTAAGATCAGGGCATGACAAACAATACATGCAGGGCAGAATTAGGCCGATATCCACTAATAATAAAAACTCAAAACATAGCAATTAAGTTTTGGAAACATCTATAATATAGTGACCTCTCTCATATCATTACTAAGCCCTGCAATGCCAAGAGCTGAGCAAAGAAAAGAGTCCCCTCATCCAGCTGGTCCTGGGGATGAGTTCACAAACATGTTCTACTAACATACTGAAGCCTCAGGACCAGAACATCCAATCAATCAGAATAAACCAAATTACAACACAGTCAAAACAAAACTACATTGCTTATTGGGAAACACAAGCACAAACACAAAGCAAAATGCCATGCTATCTGGCCCTATAGCGACAGTACACCGTGGCTAACTATTTGACAATGGTTACCGATCAAAACTTAAGAAAAACCTTGACAAAGTACAGGCTCAGTGAGCACGTCACCGGCTTTCTAGCCATCGCCGCTCCATTTTTCATTGATCCATTTGTTTTGTCTTGTTCCCTGCACAACTGGTCTGCATTTCCCAATCACACTGCATGTATTTATTCCTCTGTTCCCGCTCATGGCTTTGTGTGATATTATTTGTGTTACGTGTCATGTTAGACGCGCCAGACTGGTGTTTGTTTATTCCATGTCGCGAGTTATGTTGGTTTCTCCTGCATCAATGAAGTGTGCGCCTGTTCATAACTCTGCTCTCCTGCACCTGACTCTGCTACCAGTACGCACACCCTTGACACATTTCTACAAATTTTAAACCCTTATTCAAGGTTTCAAAGACCTCTCTGATGAGAGTAGGCTACCTGTCCTGTTGGGGGAGGACGCAGAAAGCTGTGGGTTGGCAGCGCTCTACATTGCTGCCATAAGTTGAGGGACAGTGTCAGACAGACCAATCAACCTGCACATGTACTCTACTGTATGCTTATTGTTATTGTCAAATGTATGGTTATTTTGACCCTTTGTTCATTATTTTCATATTGTAAATATCCAAAGTAAGTTTTGGCAATATGTACATTGTTACATCATGCCAATTAAGCAAATTGGAGAGAAGGAGAGAGGGAGAGAGAGAGGGAGAGAGAGCAAGAGAGAGCGAGAGAGAGCGAGAGAGAGAGCGAGAGAGGGAGAGAGAGAGGGAGAGAGAGAGGGAGAGAGAGGGAGGGAGAGAGAACGAGAGGGAGAGAGAGTGGGAGAGCAAGAGACAGAGAGTCAGAGCAGATAGAGCAGACAGAAAGAGAGAGAAAGAGAGAGAGAGAGAGAGGGCAGACAGAAAGAGAGAGAGAGAGCGAGAGAGAGAGTCAGAGCAGACAGAAAGAGAGCGAGAGAGAGAGAGGGAGAGAGAGAGTCAGAGATAACCCAGTAGACCTGGCTGGCTTGGAGCGCTCCTCTAATCCCCTTCTTTCTTTCTAGTGACCATACTGCAATAATAAATAATGCATGTCTCTCCTTGTGTCCCCCCT
Source organism: Oncorhynchus masou masou (assembly GCF_036934945.1). NCBI lineage: Eukaryota > Metazoa > Chordata > Actinopteri > Salmoniformes > Salmonidae > Oncorhynchus > Oncorhynchus masou. Next base: position 69,996,658 of record NC_088240.1, read on the forward strand.
CTCTCTCTCTCTCTCTCTCTCTCCCCCATTCTCTCTCACTCTTTCCCCTCTCTTTCTCTTTCTGTCTCTCGCTCAGCCTTTGGAAGTCCATTCCCAGTGGATGTGAGGCAGTCTATGCCAGGAATCTGAAGTCTTGGATGGACGCCTCCTTTATCTGCTGCTCATACAGCTCTCTGACTCAAAAACACATACAGGCGGTGTAGGAATGCGCGCGCGCGTGTGTGTGTGTGTGTGAGAGGAGAAAGAGGGAGAAAGAGAAGTAGCGAGAAGATGACCTTTACTTCAGGTTGCATGGTTTAAAGCAGGGATAGAGTATGGAGTCTTGTTTAGGTCAAAAAGGACACTGCGAGATGAACGGAGTGGACATAGGACAGAAACAGAGAAAAGGGGATACACAGAGAGAGAGGAAAGGAGAGAGGATGTGAGGCTGAGAAGTTCAAGGTCACAGAAGCACTGTGTCTCTCTACCCTTCATGTCTCTCTACCCTTCATCTCTCTCTCTTTCTCCGTCTCAGGGTGAGTTATTGGATGGCAGGTCGTGAGGCCCACACAGAGGGATCTCTCTCTCCTCCCTCTCTCTCTTTGCTCTCCTCCCTACAGTATCATATACTCTTTAAGTCAACAATGGAATGTGTTGTTTTTGGGGCCTGATTTAGTAAGAACAGATGTAGGGTTCCAGTCCTGTGGGATGAAAAAGTACTGAAGATGAGTTTGTGTGAGTGTGTGTGAGTGAATGTGTGTTTGTGTGTGTGTGTGTAGGGGGTTCCTCTTAAGGAACCAGATGGGTAGAATTTGTAGGGCGTGGCCATGTCCAATAGGGCCAGCTGTTGTCTGTCCTACAATGGTGAATAGACAGAGACCCCTCCCCCCACACACACAATGACATCATTAAGAAGGGAAAGTGCTTAGTGCTGGGTGGTGGGATATTTAACAATGGAGAGAGAGATTGAGAGAGAATAAGAATGGGGGTTGGGAGCAAAATGGAGATCAATGGAGACCAGTAATGGTAGAGGTGACTACTTAAAAAAAACACACAAGCTAACCTCTCTCTCTCTGATCACCCTTCCCCCTCCACTCGCCCACACCCGCGTTTGTAGCCTGCTCCCCCTTTTCTCCCCACTCCCACTCCTCCCTCATCCCAGTCTCTCTGAGGCCATGTTCAAATATCAGCACAGTTCTCCTCTAGATGTTCATCGGGCAGCCAGTCAGGATTGCAGTGAGCAGGTCGCTCCCCAGACAATCCCCTCCTCAACACACACACCTTTCATCCCTTATATCTGCCTGATCAAAGAGCCTGTCACTACCGTGAAGCAGCAGGTCTGGAAATACTAATAACCCCAGATGAACACCTCAGAGAACGGAGACAAATCTCTCAGGTGTTGCAGAATACTAACACACTTCAAATGAGCCTCAGTAGCATATAAACACCATGGACATAACCATGTAGACAAAAAACACAGAGGGGTTTTAAAACAGTCAAATACTTGCAATAGGCCTAACTAGCTTATCAATGAGTACATTTACATGCACACTAATAATATGATATTAAACTGACTTTGGCAGTAGGCAGATGATGCATTAGTCATGTAAACACCTTGCTCTGCTAAGCTAAATCGGCGTAAGGTCAAAATCATAGTAAGCATACACCGATTAAAACACCTGGTGTTCTGAGCAATCCTTTGAATGATTAGGACATGTAAACAAACGTTCCAGTGGTGTATTAGTTCTGGGCACCAGCACCAGCCGAGAGCCTCCCTCTTTAGCACGAGTGAAGTCAGTTTGGAACAACTGTATGTATGTGTCTTAGAAGTAGTTCTCACATACCAACTTCATATGTCCCAACTCAGAATCAAATACGCTTCCCAAAAAGAACATGTCCGCTGAGGTAAAAGGTTTAAAACGAGTCCCATCAGGTAGCCTGATTTCCAATGTGTCCATGGAAACAGGATTATTAGGGAAATCGGTCTTCTTGCAAAGCATGTACAAGTTTTAACCAAACGATTATATTAATCTGACTATCCACAATAATCACATTGCTGTGTGCATATAACCGTAGTCAATTACATTTTTTACAGGTCTCTTTTTACAATTTGGATCTAAATTCTGCAGATTAATATCAATACAAAACACCCTGAATTAACAGGAGTTTCTCTACATTGGTAGTCAGGCAAGCTTGACTGAGGCAGGCTGACACCCCCTGCCTACCCTCCCTCCAGAGGTCACGCCCTCTGACCCCTAACCCCCACAGCGGACCCGTCATGTCTGATCCCGGGGTAATGAGGTGCATCAGCCCGCCATTAAACATCACTCACACAACACCCTCAGCTGAGACATCCCTGATGCTTTAACAAACTGTTTTATGTGCTGGGCTATAAACTGTGGGTGTGTGTGTGTTTGTGAATTGAGGATTTGGAGTGATTTTAATTAAAACAAATCATTTCCATTTCTTTAAAGCACAGGTTTAATTAAAAACCCCAAAGGTTCCTTACTGGATGTAGACTGGACTTAAAAGTTTCCAGTCATCAGAATGACAGGAATGCTGTGTTATGGCTACTGCTGTGTTGGGTTGCCATGGCTACTGCAGACTTCACTGGTCTTACATGAACAGTCGTTTCCAGTGTACTTGTAACAATAATTAACCATTTAGAATGCCTAAATCATACACTCTCTGTCGCTCTCTCACACACACACACACACTTTAGCGGACTAACAGAAATCTCCCCACCCGTTTGCTTAGAGGAATACCCTTTACATGTACATGTATTTAACAAGACATGGAGCTTGTCTGTGGTGGTTTTTCTGGTAGGGTTCCAGCCATGGTTTATCACTAATAAAAACAGTGTGAATAGCAGAGCCAGTCAGGGAGGGCAGCCTAATGTTTACCAGTCTATAGTCCTATAGCCTGTCTCAGTACTACACTCCCTTCATTAAAACAGCACTCTACATATCCATACACCCCTGCCTGCCAGGCTAAACATGACTGGGCCTAATGAAATATGAAAGAGAGAGAAACACATACACACGTACATTCCTGCTTATCTAACCTTGTGGGGGGACACAATTGATTCCCATTCAAAATCTTATAAACCCTAAACCTAGCCCTAAGCTAAACCCTAAAGCCCTAATCCAATTCTAACGCTAATGTATTTTTTTCCTTGTGGGGACTAACAAAAGGGGCAGGTAGCCTAGTGGTTAGAGCGTTGGACTAGTAACTGAAAGGTTGCAAGATCAAATCCCCAAGCTGACGAGGTAAAAATATATAGTTCTGCCCCTGAACAAGGCAGTTAACCCACTGTTCCTAGGCTGTCATTGAAAGTAAAAAATGAGTTTTTAACGGACTTGCCTAGTTTAATAAAAACATGTCACCAGTTCGTCAAATTTGTGTTCGTTTACTACTGTTGTGGGGACTTCTGGTTAAACATGTCCAACATACACACACACAGACAGAGGTTTGTGGAAGGGGTTGAGGGGTACAGGAAGCAGCCACTCCACCTTCAGGCCCCGGCTGTCACATGACATGCAGATTCCAAAGGGGAATTGGCCGATGACCCACACGTTGGTGGGTATATGTGAAAGTTGTTTTATTCCAGCACACGCTATCTCCCTACCTCAGAGAGAGAGGCACCATGCATGGGCTAGCTAGCTGACTTAAGACCCTCACACGCTATCTCCCTACCTCAGAGAGAGAGGCACCATGCATGGGCTAGCTAGCTGACTAGTGAGGATAACACAGCTACGCACAGCTGTCTCTGTTTCTCTCTCTCTTCTCTCTGGGCAGAGGGGTTAAGAAGAAGAAGAAGAAAACAAACACTTAGGGGAATGCTATGGACTAAAGGACTAACTAACTCACCTTCTTTCTTTCTTTCTTTCTTTCTTTCTTTCTTTCTTTCTTTCTTTCTTTCTTTCTTTCTTTCTTTCTTTCTTTCTTTCTTTCTTTCTTTCTTTCTTTCCCTCTCAAGGCGTTCTCTGTTGGTCTCCCCAGAAGAAGAGGGTATATTCTACACATGGATGTGTTTTCTATTTCCTCATGTCCTGGCACCACAATCCCACTGTTGAACATCTTCCATGTCAGCACCTCAAATACAGCCAGAGTAGCACGTACACACACACACTCTCTCACTTGTCTCTCAGACACACATTGAGCACATATGCACTGCATACGGTATACACACGCGCGCACACACACACACACACACACACACACACACACACACACACACACACACACACACACACACACACACACACTATGGAGTAGTCAGTCAGAGCAGAGTCCTTAGCTTTCAGGCAGCACAGGTGCAAGGCATTATACACACATTCCTGGGTGCATTAAGAGTTGCGTCTGTGAGGCGCTGGGAAGCTGGGTGTTTACATAGCAAGTCATCTCTACAGCCTTGTTCAACACTACCCTGGATTTACGACTGCTAACAGCACCACCCTCCAAACCACTATTACTGCAACTGCTACTCCTAACAGCACCACCCTCCAAACCACTATTACTGCAACTGCTACTCCTTACAGCACCACCCTCCAAACCACTATTACTGCAACTGCTACTCTTAACAGCACCACCCTCCAAACCACTATTACTGCAACTGCTACTCCTAACAGCACCACCCTCCAAACCACTATTACTGCAACTGCTACTCCTTACAGCACCACCCTCCAAACCACTATTACTGCAACTGCTACTCCTAACAGCACCACCCTCCAAACCACTATTACTGCAACTGCTACTCCTTACAGCACCACCCTCCAAACCACTATTACTGCAACTGCTACTCTTAACAGCACCACCCTCCAAACCACTATTACTGCAACTGCTACTCCTAACAGCACCACCCTCCAAACCACTATTACTGCAACTGCTACTCCTTACAGCACCACCCTCCAAACCACTATTACTGCAACTGCTACTCCTTACAGCACCACCCTCCAAACCACTATTACTGCAACTGCTGGTACCACCACCGTTCAAATGACTACTAACTCCCATTACAGCTACCACGGTGTGGCTGGCTAAGGCCAAATAAAGAGATGAGAAACTGTAGTTCGAAGAAGAAACTACAGACATATTCTATTCTGCTTTACACACATTTTTTGAACATGTCAATTTAAAGTGCATATGAATAAATAGGAGCTGTGGTGGGGGTGAAGGATGTCTGACCCCCTTAGATATTACCAGTGTGTATGTCATGTGTCTGTGTTTGTGTGTCCATTGGATCTACAATGGAAAGGCCAATTACACACCCTCATCCTCTAAAGCACTACGCCCACCCCCAGCCTCTAAAGCACTACGCCCACCCCCAGCCTCTAAAGCACTGCGCCCACCCTCAGCCACTAAAGCACTGCGCCCACCCTCAGCCACTAAAGCACTGCGCCCACCCCCATTCTCTAAAGCACTACGCCCACCCCCAGCCTCTAAAGCACTGCGCCCACACCCATTCTCTAAAGCACTGCGCCCACCCCCATTCTATAAAGCACTGCGCCCACCCTCAGCCACTAAAGCACTGCGCCCACCCTCAGCCACTAAAGCACTGCGCCCACCCCCATTCTCTAAAGCACTGCGCCCACCCTCAGCCTCTAAAGCACTGCGCCCAACTTCAGACTCTAAAGCACTGCGCCCAACTTCAGACTCTAAAGCAATGCGCCCAACCTCAGCCTCTAAAGCACTGCGCCCAACCTCAGCCTCTAAAGCACTACGCCCACCCTCAGCCTCTAAAGCACTGCGCCCACCCTCAGCCTCTAAAGCACTGCGCCCACCCTCAGCCTCTAAAGCACTGCGCCCACCCTCAGCCTCTAAAGCACTGCGCCCACCCTCAGCCTCTAAAGCACTGCGCCCAACTTCAGACTCTAAAGCACTGCGCCCAACTTCAGACTCTAAAGCACTGCGCCCAACCTCAGCCTCTAAAGCACTGCGCCCAACCTCAGCCTCTAAAGCACTACGCCCACCCTCAGCCTCTAAAGCACTACGCCCACCCTCAGCCTCTAAAGCACTACGCCCACCCTCAGACTCTAAAGCACTGCGCCCACCCCCATTCTCTAAAGCACTGCTCCCACCCCCATTCTCTAAAGCACTACGCCCACCCTCAGCCTCTAAAGCACTGCGCCCACCCCCATTCTCTAAAGCACTGCGCCCACCCCCATTCTATAAAGCACTACGCCCACCCCCATCCTCTAAAGCACTGCGCCCACCCCCAGCCTCTAAAGCACTACGCCGACCCTCAGACTCTAAAGCACTACGCCCACCCTCAGACTCTAAAGCACTACGCCCACCCTCAGACTCTAAAGCACTGCGCCCACCCTCATCCTCTAAAGCAGTGCGCCCACCCTCAGCCTCTAAAGCACTACGCCCACCCCCATTCTATAAAGGACTGCGCCCACCCTCAGCCTCTAAAGCACTACGCCCACCCCCAGCCTCTAAAGCACTACGCCCACCCCCAGCCTCTAAAGCACTGCGCCCACCCTCAGCCACTAAAGCACTGCGCCCACCCTCAGCCACTAAAGCACTGCGCCCACCCTCAGCCTCTAAAGCACTACGCCCACCCCCAGCCTCTAAAGCACTACGCCCACCCTCAGACTCTAAAGCACTACGCCCACCCTCAGACTCTAAAGCACTACGCCCACCCCCATTCTATAAAGGACTGCGCCCACCCTCAGCCTCTAAAGCACTACGCCCACCCCCAGCCTCTAAAGCACTACGCCCACCCCCAGCCTCTAAAGCACTGCGCCCACCCTCAGCCACTAAAGCACTGCGCCCACCCTCAGCCACTAAAGCACTGCGCCCACCCTCAGCCTCTAAAGCACTACGCCCACCCCCAGCCTCTAAAGCACTGCGCCCACACCCATTCTCTAAAGCACTGCGCCCACCCCCATTCTATAAAGCACTGCGCCCACCCTCAGACTCTAAAGCACTGCGCCCACCCTCAGACTCTAAAGCACTGCGCCCACCCCCACCCTCTAAAGCACTGCGCCCACCCTCAGCCTCTAAAGCACTGCGCCCACCCCCAGCCTCTAAAGCACTGCGCCCACCCTCAGCCACTAAAGCACTGCGCCCACCCTCAGCCACTATAGCACTGCGCCCACCCTCAGCCTCTAAAGCACTGCGCCCACCCCCAGCCTCTAAAGCACTGTGCCCACCCCCAGCCTCTAAAGCACTGCGCCCACCCCCAGCCTCTAAAGCACTGCGCCCACCCCCAGCCTCTAAAGCACTGCGCCCACCCCCAGCCTCTAAAGCACTGCGCCCACCCTCAGCCTCTAAAGCACTGCGCCCACCCTCAGCCTCTAAAGCACTGCGCCCACCCTCAGTCTCTAAAGCACTGCGCCCACCCTCAGCCGCTAAAGCACTGCGCCCACCCTCAGCCGCTAAAGCACTGCGCCCACCCTCAGCCGCTAAAGCACTGCGCCCACCCTCAGCCTCTAAAGCACTGCGCCCACCCTCAGCCACTAAAGCACTGCGCCCACCCTCAGTCTCTAAAGCACTGCGCCCACCCTCAGACTCTAAAGCACAGCGCCCACCCTCAGACTCTAAAGCACAGAGCCCACCCTCAGCCTCTAAAGCACTGCGCCCACTAAAGACGCCACCACTATTTCTGGGGCGAGAGCATCGAGCGGTTACTATATTCTCCTCCCATTAATCACTGTTGGTTTAAGGGGTGTATTTTATGTCTGAGGTCTGGCTGATTTCCCCCTTGTGGGGTTTCTGTCAGTAAGGACATGGAAACACAGCTGAGAAGAAGACAGGAGGAGGGGAGGAAGAGAGGAGGAGGAGAGGAAGAGAGGAGGAGGAGAGGAAGAGAGGAGGAGAGGAAGAGAGGAGGATAGAAAGAGAGGAGGATAGAAAGAGAGGAGGATAGAAAGAGAGGAGGAGAGGAAGACAGGAAGAGAGGAGGATAGAAAGAGTGGAGGAGAGGAAAAGAGGAGGAAAGGAAGACAGGAGGAGGAGAGGAGAAAAGAAGAAGAGGGTGAGAGCTATTGGTTAGTGTGACAGCGGAGACTGCCACTGTGCTGGTGTGTGTGTGTGTGAGAGTTTCTCCCTGCTTACAGTATCTAACCCTGCTGTAAATCAGTAGACCTCCTGCTGGGAGCAGCCCATTCACAGACCAGCCCGACACTATAACACAAAGACCACCATCAACCCCCATTAAAACACACAGCGCCCCCATTCATCTCTAGTCACACCGCCATAACTCTCTCCCTCCATGGACCTAATGGTTGTGTGAGTGTGTGTGTGTGTGTGTGTGTGAGATGGGATGGGATGTTCCATAACTCTCCAACCATGGAGAGGTAATGGATATGTACAAGGCTGTGCTCCACTCGGTCTTCCCCTTCACAGTGTCCTCCCTCCTAGAGGGAAATGACTGCTACATTGTGGAAGTCTGACAGGCCTTCTGAGGGTTAAGTGGCTTTTGGAGGATTGTAAAGAGCCAAAGCAAACATCTATTGGAGTTAGAAGAGACTATCCAGTGGTACTACTAATGCCTAGTGTAAATAGACCCAGTCAGTCCTCCAGTCCCATGGAGCAGCTCCTCTGGTGTCTGAGTCTGTGATACGCACAGGATGCTGTGATACGTACAGGAGGCTGTGATACGCACAGGAGTCTGTGATACGCACAGGAGTCTGTGATACGCACAGGAGGCTGTGATACGTACAGGATGCTGTGATACGCACAGGAGGCTGTGATACGCACAGGAGTCTGTGATACGCACAGGATGCTGTGATACGCACAGGAGGCTGTGATACGTACAGGAGGCTGTTATACGTACAGGTGGCTGTGATACGCACAGGAGGCTGTGATACGTACAGGATGCTGTTATACGTACAGGTGGCTGTGATACGCACAGGAGGCTGTGATACGTACAGGATGCTGTGATACGTACAGGAGGCTGTGATACGTACAGGATGCTGTGATACGTACAGGAGGCTGTGATACGTACAGGAGGCTGTTATACGTACAGGATGCTGTGATACGCACAGGAGGCTGTGATACGTACAGGAGGCTGTGATACGTACAGGAGGCTGTGATACGTACAGGAGGCTGTTATACGTACAGGATGCTGTGATACGTACAGGAGGCTATTATACGTACAGGAGGCTGTTATACGTACAGGAGGCTGTTATACGTACAGGAGGCTGTGATACGTACAGGAGGCTGTTATACATACAGGTGGCTGTGATACGTACAGGAGGCAGACAGTAGCTAAGACAGCCTGCTCTAGCCTAATGCAGACTATGGACAAGGGCTTTACAGTTCATTTGCATATTCATGTTTGAATAATGATGCTACAATATTCTATTTTATTCTATACACGGTCCTGTATGGTAGAGCATGGCGCTTGAAACGCCAGAATAGTGGGTTTGATTCCCAGAGCCACACATACATACAAGTGAATGCATGGATGACTGTAAGTCGCTTTGGATAAATGTGTCTGCTAAATGGCAAATATTATGATTCTATTGTATACATGGATCTGATGCAGTACATTATACGTGCACAGTTCTATATAGAACACAACAGATTACAGCTGGCTTGCAGTAAGTAGATCAAGAAGGAAGTTGATGTCTTCCCGCCAGGGCCCAAACTAAGGACATGCCTCTGTTTGCTCTTCCCATATAACACTACAGCGACAGTACATATGGACAGACAACCTCACTCAACCTCTCTCCATCCCTACCTCTATCCCACTCTGTCTATCATGACTTACTACTGTAAAACTACCTGGTTCTACCAAAACTCCCCCTGCCCTGCCCTTTCCACCCCAACCCAGCAGCCAGAGCTCCAGCTAGCCACACCCACACACACACATTAACACTTAGCTGGCTAAATCACACCCAGTGGAGAAATGAAAGCAGAACCATTAGCATGGACATAGGATTAGCTATGTTTGCATCATGGCTGAAGTAGGAAGTGATGCACCTTAGAGTTAAGGTCACTGTCTGCCCCAACACAACACCCTCAGAGTTAAGGTCACTGTCTGCCCCAACACAACACCCTCAGAGTTAAGGTCACTGTCTGCCCCAACACAACACCCTCAGAGTTAAGGTCACTGTCTGCCCCAACACAACACCCTCAGCCTGAGATAAACTCTCAGTACTATCAGGACAGCACACAGACACAGACACACTAAAGACACTTATTAAGATTCACAGCTTCTCTCTTTTAAAGGAACAGCTACAGTAGTAAATTCAAAGTTTTGTGAGATGGCGATGGATGGCGTGCTTTGTGAGGTGAAGGAAAACAAGGGGCTGGAAACTTTACTTAACGAGCAGCTTAAATGTTTCATTAGAGGACCGTTAGTATTGTGGAGCCAATTTAGGCCTCCTCCAGCCAAACCCACGGCGAAAAGAACAATTAACTACACCATCCACTCTCACGACAACTTCAGTAGCTCACTGCCTTTGTGTGTGTTTAACGTTTGTGTGCGTAAAGTGAGAGTGGGTAAAGTGTGTGTGTGTCTGTGTGTGTAAAACATGGATAAAGGAAAGAGAAGGAGAGAGGAGGAGACAGGAGGAAAGAGAAGGAGAGAGGAGGAGACAGGAGGAAAGAGAAGGAGAGAGGAGGAGAGAGGAGGAAAGATAAGGTGAGAGGAGGAGACAGGAAGAAAGAGGAGGAGAGAGGAGACAGGAGGAAAGAGGAGGAGAGAGAAGGAGACAGGAGGAAAGAGGAGGAAAGAGAAGGAGATTGGAGGAGGAGAGAGGAGGTAGGAAGTATGCCTCTAAACTCAGAGACCGCCCTGGTTCTTTCTCCGTCCAGCCCAGCCTAGGCCCAGGGGTTTATGGGTAGGCTGCTATTGGAGGATCACTCTGCTGTGTACTACTGCTTCTGCTCTGTAAACTACTGGAGTACGGTCACTGTGGAGGAATGATCTAAGGAGAAGCTTCTAGTATCATTCACATTCACTGTGGAGCTACGTTCTGCCTGGAAAATGCATTGGAAAAAGCATAGGTTTCTACGCTTCATCACATACAGATGAAGTGCAAGGACAAGGACAGGGAAAGATGCTGAGGTACATAATGGATGTTATAGGACTTCTCATTTCCATAACCATGAGAGGAGTGTGCTGAGTCGATGGAGGGAATGATCTACCCCTTAGCCTCTAGTGGGGTGTCTCTCTCTCTGCCCCCTCTGGGCCTCGTTTAGCTGCCAGAGCCCTCCCTCCCTCCATCCACATAGGAGTAAACAACAGAGCAAGATTGGGCTTGGCATTGGTCTCCCCCAGGACCCTGAGCGATCTGGCAGAGAGGTGTCTGTTTAGCGTCTGTCAGAAAAAGACACGATGGAGCCAAAGGGAGGTTCAGTCACATCAGCACTGGGATAGGAGCCCCTGTCATCTCACTGCCACGCACCGCCTGGGGCGACACTCATGCACGCACGCGCACACACACACTCACCGAACACACACACAAATGAGAAAATATGCACACACACACACACACTCACCAAATCACGGCCCCTTCTCTTCACTTGTCATGGAGCTCACACCTGAGCTCGGATCTGCTGGGATGTGACAGAATACAATAGCTCAGTGGACAGCACCCTGTACACTTCTCACATAACATGGTTTGGCTATATATATATAAATACAATGCTAAAAAAAATAAAGGGAACACTAAAATAACACATCCTAGATCTGAATGAATGATTCTTATTAAATACTTATTTCTTTACATAGTTGAATGTGCTGACAACAAAATCACACAAAAATTATCAATGGAAATGAAATGTATCAACCCATGGAGGTCTGGATTTGGAGTCACACTCAAAATTAAAGTGGAAAACCACACTACAGGCTGATCCAAAATGATGTAATGTCCTTAAAATTTGTAAAAATGAGGCTCAGTAGTGTGTGTGGCCTCCACGTGCCTGTATGACCTCCCTACAATGCCTGGGCATGCTCCTGATGAGGTGGCGGATGGTCTCCTGAGGGATCTCCTCCCAGACCTGGACTAAAGCATCCGCCAACTCCTGGACAGTCTGTGGTGCAATGTAGCGTTGGTGGATGGAGCGAGACATGATGTCCCAGATGTGCTCAATTGGATTCAGGTCTGGGGAACGGTCGGGCCAGTCCATAGCATTAATGCCTTCCTCTTGCAGGAACTGCTGACACACTCCAGCCACATAAGGTATAGCATTGTCTTGCATTAGGAGGAACCCAGGGCCAACCGCAACAGCATATGGTCTCAAAAGGGGTCTGAGGATCTCATCTCGGTACCTAACACACCATGACTGACCCACCTCCAAACCTGTCATGTAGGAGGATGTTGCAGGCAGCAGAACGTTCTCCACTGCATCTCCAGACTGTCACGTCTGTCAAATGTGCTCAGTGTGAACCTGCTTCCATCTGTGAAGAGCACAGGGCGCCAGTGGCGAATTTGCCAATCTTGGTGTTCTCTGGCAAATGCCAAACGTCCTGCACGGTGTTGGGCTGTAAGCACAACCCCCACCTGTGGACGTCGGGCCCTCATACCACCCTCATGAAGTCTGTTTCTGACCATTTGAGCAGACACATGCACATTTGTGGCCTGTTGGAGGTCATTTTTCAGGGCTCTGGCAGTGCTCCTCCTTGAACAAAGGTGGAGGTAGCGGTCCTGCTGCTGGGTTGTTGCCCTCCTACGGCCTCCTCCACGTCTCCTGATGTACTGGCCTATCTCCTGGTAGCGCCTCCATGCTCTGGACACTACACTGACAGGCACAGCAAACCTTCTTGCCACAGCTCGCATTGATGTCCCATCCTGGATGAGCTGCACTACCTGAGCCACTTGTGTGGGTTGTAGACCCCGTTTCATGCTACGACTAGATTGAAAGCACCACCAGCATTCAAAAGTGACCAAAACATCAGCCAGGAAGCATAGGAACTGAGAAGTGGTCTGTGGTCACCACCTGCAGAACCACTCCTTTATTGGGGGTGTCTTGCTATTTGCCTATAATTTCCACCTGTTGTCTATTCCATTTGCACAACAGTATGTGATATGTATTGTCAATCAGTGTTGCTTCATAAGTGGACAGTTTGAGAAAAATATTTAAATTAAGGACTTCAAAAGCCTGTTTCTATCCGTTCATTCTGTCCCATAGACGGAGAATCCCACCAAATCTCTGCATCCACAGATTAAGTTTTTCTAATATTCAGTGACAACAGACCTTTAAATACCTGCAGTTGGAACATCTAAGACATCCAGCCCTCCTCTCCCCTCCTCTTTCCTCCCCTCCCCTCCTCTTTCCTCCCCTCCCCTCCTCTTCCCTCCCCTCCCATCCTCTCCCCTACTCTTCCCTTCCCTTCCCTCCTCTCTCCTCCCCTCCCCTCCTCTTCCCTCCCCTCCTCTCCTCTTCTCTCCGCTTCCCTCCTCTGCCATCCTCTCCCCTCCCCTCTCCTCCCCTCCTCTGCCCTCCTCTCCCATCCCCTCCTCTACCCTCCTCTTCCCCTCCCCTCCTCTCCCCTTCCCTCCTCTTCCCTCCCCACCCCTCTCCTTCCCCGGTTTCCCCTCCCCTCCTCTTCCCACCCCTCCCCTCCCCTCCTCTTCCCTCCCCAGCCCAGTCTTGAGGGCAGGTTCTTAGGGGTGGAGACCCAGAGGATGAAATAGGGATTTAGACCCAGATCCAGAGGGGGTAAGACCAGAGGCCTGCTGGGTTTAGTCCTGGGCTGGGCTGGGACCCTCAGGCACTCTCTGACGATCTGTATCTGACAAAGACAATCTGTTCCTCTCCCTCTACTCTCTGAAACAGAGCTTCTCATACTCACACAACTCTGAACAGCCAACTGACCGATTCATCAGCGCAGACGTCCCTTATGGATACATTGTGTGTGTGTGTGTGTGTGTGAGTGAGTGAGTGGAATCGCCAAGGTATCTGGACAGTTCACAGGAGGTAAAACAGACAGAATACTGAGAAGAGGAGTTCTGAGATGTGGGGATTGAATGGTTTAAAGGACAGCGGCAGAGTCAAACCCCAGCTGGAGAGACTAGTGGGGTTAGGACACTAGCAGACGAAGCTGTGTCCTAAATGCAACTCTACAACAGCCCACCCCCTTATGGCTCTGGTCAAAAGTAGTGCACTATATAGGGGATAGGGCTCTGTTCAAAAGTAGTGCACTATATAGGGGATGGGGTGCCATTTGGGATGCAGCCCGAGTCTCTAGTGGCTGAGTAACTTTAGACCTTTGTGGTGTTGCACAGAACTTACTATAGTCCTCTGTTTTGGTTTCCTGCATGCTCAACTTTCCACACTGGCTGGAGAGTTCACAGAACTTACTATACTCCTCTGTTTTGGTTTCCTGCATGCTCAACTTCCCACACTGGCCGGAGAGTTCACAGAACTTACTATACTCCTCTGTTTTGGTTTCCTGTATGCTCAACTTCCCACACTGGCCTGAGAGTTCACAGATCACATTGCACAATTTTGGAAATATGTAATGGATGGTTTTGTTGAAAAGACACCTGCAAGGTCAGATTATCGCTGTTGTGAGGTGACTTTCTTATGATTATAATCTTGTTTGTCTGGCCAGACTCCAAAGAGCAACGAGAGGGCGTTGACCTCCTAGAGCGGAGGACAATGGTTTTACAAACCACACACTTGACATTGTGCCCAAAATCCGTTCCAAGTCTGAATGTGTGCACTGCCTGCTTACTACATTACCTCTCACAGCAGTTTCAGTCTACTATATGTGCTCCAACTTTCCAACTTTGTTGTAAGAATCGGACCAAAATGCAGCGTGGGTTGGGTTCATCATCTTTATTTAATGTAAACTGGCAAAAAACAAGAAAGAAGAAAGAAAGGAACGTGAAGCTATGCAGTGCTCAAGGCAACTATACACAAACAAGATCCCACTACAAACAGGTGGGAAAAAGTGGTCTAAATATGATCCCCAATCAGAGACAACGATAGCCTCTGATTGGGAACCATACCAAGCCAACCTAGAAATAAAGAAACTAGAATGCCCACCCTAGTGACACCCCGACCTAACCAAAATAGAGAATAAAGGGTCTCTAAAGTCAGGGCGTGACAGTACCCTCCCCGAAAGGTGCGGAATCCGGCCACAAAACCTGACTCTTTAGGGGGGTCCAGGTGGGCATCTAGCCTCGGTGGCGGTTCCGGTGAGGGACATAGACCCTGCTCCACTCGCGGATCTGCCTGCTTCGGTGGTGACTCTGGTGCGGGGATCGTCGCCGGAAGCTCCGGACCATGGATCGTCGCTGGGGGAACCGAGCTGTGGATCATCACCTGGGACTCCGGACGGTGGATCGTCGCCGGAGGAACCGAGCCATGGATTGTCACCGGGGACTCTGGACTGGGAACCCTCGCAGGAGGCTCCTGACTGGGAACCCTCGCAGGAGGCTCCTGACTGGGAACCCTCGCAGGAGGCTCCTGACTGGGAACCCTCGCAGGAGGCTCCAGACTGGGAAACCTCGCAGGGGGCTCCAGACTGGGAAACCTCGCAGGGGGCTCCAGACTGGGAAACCGTCGCTGGGGGCTCCGAACTGGGAAACCGTCGCTGGGGGCTCCGAACTGGGAAACCGTCGCTGGGGGCTCCGAACTGGGAAACCGTCGCTGGGGGCTCCGAACTGGGAAACCGTTGCTGGAGGCTCCGGACTGGGAAACCGTCGCTGGAGGCTCCGGACTGCAGACCATCGCTAGAGGCTCTGGACTGCAGACCGTCACTGGAGGCCTGGTGCGTGGAGCTGGCACAGGGCTTACCAGGCTGGGGAGACGCACTAAAGGTCTGGAGCATAAAGTTGGCACAACGTGTCCTGGACAGATGACAACCTTCGCATGGCAAGTGCGGGGAGCTGGCACAGGACGTACCGGGCTGTGGAGGCGCACTGGAGACACGGTGCGTAGAACCGGCACAGGACGTACTGGGCCGTGGAGGCGCACTGGAGGTCTGGAGCGTTGAGCTGGCACAACGTGTCCTGGACAAATGACAACCTTTGCACAGCAAGTGCGGGGAGCTGGCACAGAATGTCCCGGGTAGTGGAGGCGCATTGGAGACACGAAGCGTAGAACCGGCACACATTGTACCGGAACGATGACACTCTCCTCAAAGCGAGTGCGGAGAGCTGGCACAGGTGGAATCGGACGGCTAACACGCTCCTCAGGGCGACTGTCTTGCCTCTCCAGCCAAACCTACAGCTCTTCCGCTTAACTCTCTTCACATTTTGCCAACCACTCCTCAAAGGTCTCTATCTCACCCCTCCCTCTCTCTCAATCCATCCATTGCTTCCTCCATGGTCTCTGACTCACCCCTCAGCGTCACCGACCACTCCGTGTGCCTCCTCCCAAAACCTTTTCGAGGCTGCTTCTTGGGCCTACGTCGTGGCCGCGAACCCAGATGTCGTCACTGTCCCTCATTCGCTGCCTCCACCTGCTTCCATGGCAGGCTTTTGTCTCCTGCAATTATTTTGTCCAAAGTCAAGGATGTTCTCCACTCCTGGCTTTCTTCCCAGGCCCAGGATCCCTGCTCCTCCTGGGCACGCTGCTTGGTCAGTGGATGTTGGGATCTTCTGTCACAAATGTTGTTGTAAGAATCGGACCAAAATGCTGCGTAGGTTGGGTTCATCATCTTTATTTAACGTGACCGTCAAAAAACAATAAAGAAGAAAGAAAGGAACGTGAAGCTATGCAGTGCTCAAGGCAACTATACACAAACAAGATCCCACAACAAACAGGGGGGAAAAAACTGCCTAAATATGATCCCCAATCATAGACAACGATAGACAGCTGCCTCTGATTGGGAACCATATCAAGCCAACCTAGAAATAAAGAAACTAGAATGCCCACGCTAGTCACACCACGACTCTATTAACACTGATTCATTTTTCCTCAGTCACGGTCCTCAGATCTAGAAGCATATTTATAGGGCCACAATGACAGGCCCAGAGCAACAGTCCCTCTCCCTAACCAGCACTAAACAGGCCCAGAGCAACAGTCCATCTCCGTAACCAGCACTAAACAGGCCCAGAGCAACAGTCCCTCTCCCTAACCAGCATTAAACAGGCCCAGAGCAACAGCCCCTCTCGCTAACCAGCATTAAACAGGCCCAGAGCAACAGTCCATCTCCCTAACCAGCACTAAACAGGCCCAGAGCAACAGTCCATCTCCGTAACCAGCACTAAACAGGCCCAGAGCAACAGTCCATCTCCGTAACCAGCACTAAACAGGCCCAGAGCAACAGTCCATCTCCGTAACCAGCACTAAACAGGCCCAGAGCAACAGTCCCTCTCCCTAACCAGTATTAAACAGGCCCAGAGCAACAGCCCCTCTCGCTAACCAGCATTAAACAGGCCCAGAGCAACAGTCCATCTCCCTAACCAGCACTAAACAGGCCCAGAGCAACAGTCCATCTCCCTAACCAGCACTAAACAGGCCCAGAGCAACAGTCCATCTCCCTAACCAGCACTAAACAGGCCCAGAGCAACAGTCCATCTCCGTAACCAGCACTAAACAGGCCCAGAGCAACAGTCCCTCTCCCTAACCAGCATTAAACAGGCCCAGAGCAACAGCCCCTCTCGCTAACCAGCATTAAACAGGCCCAGAGCAACAGTCCATCTCCCTAACCAGCACTAAACAGGCCCAGAGCAACAGTCCATCTCCGTAACCAGCACTAAACAGGCCCAGAGCAACAGTCCATCTCCGTAACCAGCACTAAACAGGCCCAGAGCAACAGTCCATCTCCGTAACCAGCACTAAACAGGCCCAGAGCAACAGTCCCTCTCCCTAACCAGTATTAAACAGGCCCAGAGCAACAGCCCCTCTCGCTAACCAGCATTAAACAGGCCCAGAGCAACAGTCCATCTCCCTAACCAGCACTAAACAGGCCCAGAGCAACAGTCCATCTCCCTAACCAGCACTAAACAGGCCCAGAGCAACAGTCCATCTCCCTAACCAGCACTAAACAGGCCCAGAGCAACAGTCCATCTCCGTAACCAGCACTAAACAGGCCCAGAGCAACAGTCCCTCTCCCTAACCAGCATTAAACAGGCCCAGAGCAACAGTCCCTCTCCCTAACCAGCACTAAACAGGCCCAGAGCAACAGTCCCTCTCCCTAACCAGCACTAAACAGGCCCAGAGCAACAGTCCCTCTCCCTAACCAGCACTAAACAGGCCCAGAGCAACAGTCCCTCTCCTTAACCAGCACTAAACAGGCCCAGAGCAACAGCCCCTCTCGCTAACCAGCATTAAACAGGTCCAGAGCAACAGTCCCTCTACCTAACCAGCACTAAACAGGCCCAGAGCAACAGCCCCTCTCGCTAACCAGCATTAAACAGGCCCAGAGCAACAGTCCCTCTACCTAACCAGCACTAAACAGGCCCAGAGCAACAGTCCATCTCCCTAACCAGCATTAAACATGTTACCACTTCACCATGACACTAACACATACACACACTCCACAGGGCTGGTGGCAGTGCAGCCTGAAAGCGGCTTTATTGTGCCCTAAACGGCTGAATTTAGTGAGGAAATGAGCTGGAGCATACCAATCTATTTCTGTACATTCCCCCCCCCTCTCTCTCCCTGTAATGAGATTAAAGGCAAATGGACACACAGGGCATGACAGATATAGAGCTAATTTAGGAAAGGGGGAGAGAGAGAGAAAGTAAGAAAGAGAGAATTAAAGAAAGAATGTGAGAGAATGAAAGAAATATATGTGTGTGGTTGGGGACAGTCAGTGACACGGGGGGGCGCATTGTTGGCTAAAGGTGGATCCTTATCGTACACGTACACACACACACACACACATGGTGACGTTATGGTGGTGTGGTAGGAGAGGTTGTCATGGCTGTCATGCACTATTATTAGGGATTGTTATGATGCACTGAAAACTCTCAAATAGCATGTAGCCTGTGGTAATAAGAGGTTACAAAGGTTTATGATCCCCTGTAACACAAAACATGTTTACACAGAGATACAGGTCACACTGGTTAGACAACAAACCATAGCCTTGCTGTTGAACAAAAAGCACAACTGAAGACCTCAGGTAGCAAGCAGCTACAGTACCTTTACTGTACCTCTACTAAACTAAAAAATATATATATCTCCATCAATATATTTTCTCAAGGTTACTGTGGCATAGAAAGAGAGAAAGAGAAAGGAGATAAAGAGAAAGGAGAGAGAAGGAAGGGAGGATAATTATAACATGGCGTGTAATTAAAGCTGTAAAAAATCCCCTCCCTCCCAGCTGTAGCCCACTGGGTACATTCCATAATCCATATTCATATTCCGCTGAGCTGACACAGAAAGTGAACCAGTGCTGGGAAGCTGAGGAGCCAACAGTGCCACTGGCATCATTATATATTCATTGGCCTAAGAGCCATGTGTGTGACTGGGTAGGCTGGTGTGTGTGACTAGGTAGGCTGGTGTGTGTGACTGGGTAGGCTGGTGTGTGTGACTGGGTAGGCTGATGTGTGTGACTGGGTAGGCGGATGTGTGTGACTGGGTAGGCTGGTGTGTGTGACTGGGTAGGCTGGTGTGTGTGACTGGGTAGGCTGGTGTGTGTGACTGGGTAGGCTGGTGTGTGTGACTGGGTAGGCTGGTGTGTGTGACTAGGTAGGCTGGTGTGTGTGACTAGGTAGGCTGGTGTGTGTGACTGGGTAGGCTGGTGTGTGTGACTGGGTAGGCGGATGTGTGTGACTGGGTAGGCTGGTGTGTGTGACTGGGTAGGCTGGTGTGTGTGACTGGGTAGGCTGGTGTGTGTGACTGGGTAGGCTGGTGTGTGTGACTGGGTAGGCTGGTGTGTGTGACTAGGTAGGCTGGTGTGTGTGACTAGGTAGGCTGGTGTGTGTGACTGGGTAGGCTGGTGTGTGTGACTGGGTAGGCTGATGTGTGTGAATGGGTAGGCTGATGTGTGTGGACAGGCAGGTTGGTAGGTGCCCCAACTATCCGACCAATGAGTCGGATAATGAACTCACGCTTTCGTTCACACACACACACACACACACACACACACACACACACACACACACACACACACACACACACACACACACACACACACACACACACACACACACACACACACACACACACACACACACACACACACACACACACACACACACACACACACACACACACACACACCTCTGTTTAGGATGTGAACCCGTTAAGGATGCCCACATCTTCTAGTGTGTGTGTGTGTGTGTGCATGCGTGTGCACTAATGTGCGCTTCAGTGTATGGTCAAATACATCAATACAGCCTCCCAAGTGGTGCAGTGGTCTAAGGCACTGCATCACAGTGCTAGCTGTGCCACTAGAGGATCTGGTCCAAGTTCAGGCTCTGTCGCAGCCAGCCGTGACCGGGCAGCGCACAAATGGCCCAGCATCGGCCCAGCGTCGTCCGTGTTAGGGGAGGGTTTGGCCGACAGGGATGTCCATGTCCCATCGAACTCTAGCAACACCTGTCGCGGGCCGAGCGCATTGGTGTGGCTGGCTTCCGGGTTAAGTGGGCATTGTGTCAAGAAGCAGTATGGCTTGGTTGGGTTGTGTTTTGGAGAATGCACAGCTCTTGACCTTCGCCTCTCCCAAGTCCGTACTTGAGTTGCAGCGATGAGGCAAGACTGTAACTACCAATTGGATACCACGTAATTGGGGAGAAAAAGGGGTAAAAAAAATATATGTCAATACAGGAACCTCATTAAACACAGTGACTCACTAAGCCTTGTACTCTCCCTATCAGCTAACCATTACTGGGAGATAGAGTCCCTACTCTGCCCTCAGTTTACTCAAAACTTCATACATACTGCAGCTAACTTGGTACTTGAGCTACATCATCTTCCAGAAAATGATTTTTACATTGCTCTGTTCATCATCTCTCTGTCTCTCTCCTGATCTCCCAGTCCTTCTCCTCGAGATGACATGACTTTATGTTGTTTCAGAGAAACTAATCTCTTGTGGATAGATGCACGTACCATGTAACATAACTGGTAGAAGGGTCTGTCGACAGACTGTAGGATGCGACGCCCGACGAGGAACTTTGTTCCCGCTACGCTGATGTTTTGTCACTGATCACTTGGACAAATCCTGATTTTGCAGGTTCTTGCATCTTTCTAATTTCGAAAGAGGAGACATTTGGCTTATAGGCTTCCCAGAAACTGGCTGAGAGTTTCTGTTAGAGCGATGGAGACTTCGTTAGGCTTGTTAGTATATTTTCAAACACGTCTTCCCGACAGCTTAATCGAGCATCTGACGCAATTACGCAAGATTTTAATTCTGGGTGTCAGAGATGACAGAGAAACCAACTGTTTATTGTCATAGGATAGACAACATTATCAGAATGGTGCTGCATGAAGGAAGCTGGACTGAAACTTGGGAGGAGGTGTTTTGTAGGCCTTCAGTTTACATTCTGTGTGTGATGAGGATTTAGTTCAGCATCTAGCACTACTCTGGAGAGAGCTATTGTCTAGTGTATTAATTAGTCTATTTTGTGTAAGTATTACGATCCACATAGTTTAATGAACTACAGGCCATGATTAAGAGGTAGGGAGGAGTCAGAGAGGGAGGAATCTGCTTGGGAAATGTGTTGCATATTTCCATAATATTTAGACGCTCTTGCTCTTACTCTGGATAACTAAACTAAAAGTTATCAGTAGTTGTATTTTGGACTTTAATTTATTCTGAAAGACTATGTTATGTTTTTATGGGGATTCAGATACTTCATCTACTATATGTTTTATTCATTTCCTAGCCAGAGGCCTGCAACTTAGGCAGCAAAGAGGGATATTTTCAATATAATACTAGCAGTTTCTCTGTAGATGGCACCATCTAGTTGTCACATGTCAAGATACTTAGAATAAATTAAATACACTTTGAGAGGCTCTCTAACTTTCTTTTCTTTTCTTTTTTAGCCCTTTTTCTCTCCAATTTCGTGGTATGCAATTGGTAGATACAGTCCTTTCCCATTGCTGAAACTCCCATACGGACTCGGGAGAGGCGAAAGTCGAGAGCAGTGCGTCCTCCAAGACACAAGCCAGCCAAGGCACAACGCCTGCTTAACCCAGAAGCACCAACGTGTCGGAAGAAACACTGTTCACCTTGTCAGCTTGCATTGCACCCGGCCCACCACAGGAGTCACTAGTGGGCGATGGGACAGGAACATCGATGCCAGCCAAACCCTCCCCTAACCTGGACGACAATAGGCCAATTGTGCGCAGCCCCATGGGTATCCCGGTCACGATCCGGCTGCAGCAGAGCCTGGACTTGAACCAGGATCTCTAGTGGCACAGCTAACACTGAGACAGTGCCTGAGACCACTGCACCACTCAGGAGGCCTCTATAACCTTTACTTGAAATGACAGACTTTAATTTCCTTTTTTGAACAGTTGCCCTCTATTGACCAGGAGTTAGTTAGACTTTTGGCCAATGGGATACGGGCGGGCGTGGGAGGGAAGGGATAGTTTTTGTGTTTGTGTATGTGTATATGCGTACTTGTGTGCATATGTCTATTATATACTATCTCCAATTGTACATTTGGAAAAGATAATTGTAAAATCTGTTCAATTTGTAATTCTTTATATGTCCAATAAAAAATATAAAAATAATCCTGCTATATCAACACATTATAGACCTAACTAGCTCTTCTCAAACTATTTTGTGTAACTAGAGGTAGAGTAACAGAATGAACCATACCTTCAGTACTCTTCAATACTCCTCCCTTCTCTCAATCACTCTCCTTACTGTAACGGTTTTCCTCCTCTTCTGAGGAGTAGGAAGGATCTGACCAATATGCAGCGTGGTAAGTGTTCGTCATTTTATTAAACTGAACTGAACAATACAATACAAAGTAAACAAAAAGAACAACCGAAACAGTTTGGTCTGGTAACTAATACAAAGACAGAAAACAATTACCCACAAATCATAGTGGGGAAACAGGCTGCCTAATTATGGTTCTCAATCAGAGACAACGATAAACAGCTGCCTCTGATTGGGAACCATACCATGCCTAACACAGAAATACAAAAACATAGAACAACATAGAATGCCCACCCCCAACTCACGCCCTGACCAAACTAAAATAGAGACATAAAAAAGGAACTAAGGTCAGGACGTGACACTTACCTTACTCCCTCTATCTCTCTTCTCCATACCACCTCTCTCCCCTCTCTCTATCAATTTCAATTTAAGGGCTTTATTGGCATGGGAAACAAATGTGTTACATTGCCAAAGCAAGTGATAAGCAAGAAGTAGATAATAAACAAATGTTAAATAAAAAATACAAGTTAACAGTAAACATTACACTCACAAAAGTTCCAAAAGAATAAAGACATTTCAAATGTCATATTATGTCTATATACAGTGTTGTAACAATGTGTAAACCACTAGGCAGGGTAGCCTAGTGGTTAGAGTGTTGGACTAGTGACCGGAAGGTTGCAAGTTCAAATCCCTGAGCTGACAAGGAACAAATTTGTCATTCTGCCCATGAACAAGCAGTTAACCAACTGTTCCTAGGCTGTCATTGAAAATAAGAATTTGTTATTAACTGACTTGCCTAGTTAAATAAAGGTAAAAAAAATAGTTAAAGTACAAAGGGAAAATAAATGAATATAAATATGGGTTGTATTTACGATGGTGTTTGTTCTTCACTGGTTGCCCTTTTCTTGTGGGAACAGTTCACAAATCTTGCTGCTGTGCGATTTCACCCAGTAGATATGGGAGTTCATCAAAACTGGAGTTGTTTTTTGAATTCTTTGTGGATATGTGTCTCTAATATTGTCATACATTTGGCAGGAGGTTAGGAAGTGCAGCTCAGTTCCCACCTCATCTCTCTCTCGCGCTCCCCCCTCTTTCCTCTCCACTCCCCCGCTCTCCTCCCCTGCTGAGACCCCCTTCATGGCCTTTTCTGAAGCCAGAGCTGCTTACACAAACAATTAGAGGATATTTTGGGGCTCTGAAAGATCCATCCCTTAGTTGGTCTCACTGCCAGAGCAGGCACACCACTCTGAACTCCCTCAACATACAACTCACACATTCATTACCAGACAGCAGTGTAGACTGGGGAGTGATTATCAACACTACGGAACAGTATAGAGATTGTACAGTTGAGCATGTATAGTATGGGTAGCTATGATAGTAGTGAGGGCTCACATAGATCATTACATAGTAACACGGAGCACTGTTCTTCAGAGAGGCCTGGAGGGAGTAAATGAGCACAAAAAGGAAGTGTACAGTATATAAGTCTTAGAGTCTCCCCATATTACAGTCTACAGTTTACAACGCTAGAGTATCCTGAAGCAAGAGCTTCACCACACTAGAGAATAAGACCAAAATAATCGACCAATTAGAGAATAAGACCTAGAGTATCCCCACACAAAACTAACCCCACACTAAATGATCCCCACACTAGAGTATCCAACCACTGCAGTATCCCCACACGAGAGGATAAGACCTAGAGTATCCACACATTAGAGTATCCCCACACTAGAGTATAAGAACTAGAGTATCCCCACACTAGAGTACCACAACACTAGAGTATAAGAACTAGAGTATCCCCACACTAGAGTACCACAACACTAGAGTATAAGAACTAGAGTATCCCCACACTAGAGTATAAGACCTAGAGTATCCCCACACCAGAGTATCCCCACACTAGAGTATCCCCACACTAGAGTATCCAAACACTAGAGTATAAGACCTAGAGTATCCCCACACCAGAGTATCCCCACACTAGAGTATCCCCACACTAGAGTATCCAAACACTAGAGTATCCCCACACTAGAGTATCCAAACACTAGAGTATCCCCACACTAGAGTATCCCCACACTAGAGTATCCAAACACTAGAGTATCCCCACACTAGAGTATCCAAACACTAGAGTATCCCTACACTAAAGTATAAGACCTAGAGTATCCCCATACTAGAGTATAGGACCTAGAGTATCCCCATACTAGAGTATAAGACCTAGAGTATCCACACACTAGAGTATAAGACCTAGAGTATCCCCATAATAGAGTATAGGATCTAGAGTATCCCCATACTAGAGTATAAGACCTAGAGTATCCCCATAATAGAGTATAGGACCTAGAGTATCCCCATACTAGACAATCCCCACACTACAGAATCCCTACACTAAGGTATCCCCACACTAGAGTATCCAACAACTAGAGTATCCCCACACGAGAGTACAACCAAACTAGAGAATATGACCTAGAGTATCCCCACACTAGAGTATAAGACCTAGAGTATCCACACACTAGAGTATAAGACCTAGAGTATCCACACAATAGAGTATCCCCACACAAGAGTACAACCAAACTAGAGAATATGACCTAGAGTATCCCCACACTAGAGTATAAGACCTAGAGTATCCACACACTAGAGTATAAGACCTAGAGTATCCACACACTAGAGTATCCCCACACTAGAGTATAAGACCTAGAGTATCCACACACTAGAGTATCCCCACACTAGAGTACAACCAAACTAGAGAATAAGACCTAGAGTATCCCCACACTAGAGTATAAGACCTAGAGTATTCCCACACTAGAGTATAAGACCTATAGTATCCACACACTAGAGTATAACACCTATAGTATCCCCACAATAGAGTATCCCCACACTAGAGTATACCCACACAAGAGTATACCCACACAAGAGTATCACCACACTAGAGTATCTTCACACTAGAGTATAAGACCTAGAGTATCCCCACACTAGAGCATAAAACCTAGATTATCCCCACACTGGATTATAAGACCTAGAGTATCCCCACACTAGAGTATCCCCACACTAGAGTACCACAACACTAGAGTATAAGACCTAGAGTATCCCCATACTAGAGTATAAGACCTAGAGTATCCCCATACTAGACAATCCCCACACTAGAGTATCCCCACACTAGAGTATAATACCTAGAGTATCCCCCACTAGAATATCCTCACACTAGAGTATCCCCACACTAGAGTATAAAACCTAGAATAACTCCACACTAGAGTATCCCCACACTAGAGTATCCAAACACACGAGTATAAGACCTAGATTATCCCCACACTAGAGTATCCCCACACTAGAGTATCCCCACAACACTAGAGTATAAGACCTAGAGTATCCCCACACTAGAGTATCCCCACACTAGAGTACCACAACACTAGATTATAAGACATAGATTAACCCACACTAGAGTATAAGACCTAGAGTATCCCCACACTAGAGTATCCCCACACTAGAGTACCACAACACTAGATTATAAAACATAGATTAACCCACACTAGAGTATAAGACCTAGAGTATCCCCACACTAGAGTATAAGACCTAGAGTATCCCCATACTAGACAATCCCCATACTAGATTAGTGTTGTGGTACTCTAGTGTGGGAATACTCTAGGTCTTATACTCTAGTGTGGGAATACTCTAGGTCTTATACTCTAGTGTTGTGGTACTCTAGTGTGGGAATACTCTAGGTCTTATACTCTAGTGCTGTGGTACTCTAGTGTGGGAATACTCTAGGTCTTATACTCTAGTGTTGTGGTACTCTAGTGTGGGAATACTCTAGGTCTTATACTCTAGTGTGGGAATACTCTAGGTCTTATACTCTAGTGTGGGAATACTCTAGGTCTTATACTCTAGTGTGGGAATACTCTAGGTCTTATACTCTAGTGTGGGGATACTGTAGGTCTTATACTCTAGTGTTGTGGTACTCTAGTGTGGGGATAATCTAGTGTGGGGATTGTCTAGTATGGGGATACTCTAGGTCTTATACTCTAGTGTGGGAATACTCTAGGTCTTATACTCTAGTGTGGGGATACTCTAGTGTGGGGATACTCTAGTGTGGGGATAATCTAGGCCTTATACTCGTGTGTTTGGATACTCTAGTGTGGGGATACTCTAGTGTGGAGTTATTCTAGGTTTTATACTCTAGTGTGGGGATACTCTAGTGTGGGGATACTCTAGTGTGGGAATAGAGTATAAGACCTAGAGTATCCCCACACTAGAATATAAGACCTAGAATAACAACATAATCAGATTGCAACGGCCAGCAAAAATGCTGAAAAGTTGCCGCCGCACGACTCGTGGAATAATCGTCCCTGAACGTATCCTGAACACATCGGCTGGCTCTCCTGCTGTGTTAGAATTCAGACAACATCACCTCAAATACTTCCCTCCCTACCCCCTCCCCGGCACTGTGGAAACACAGCAAAGGGTTAATAACAGGCCTGCCCTCCCAGTCTATGCTGTATCTCATTCCATACTGCCTGGTTTGGAGTGGCAGAGAATGGGGCTGGATGAGAGTGTGAGGATGGTTGGAGCTGAGAAATGAGGCTGGTTGGGGGGTGAGTGGAGCTGGAGGGAGCCTGGATCTCTCCCTGTTCTGCTGAGCCCAGTATGGCTAATACAACCCCCTCCTCTCCCTCTCTTCTATCCCTCAGTCTCTTTCCCTTCTTAAAAAGCTGGGCTTTCAGACTGTCTCCCAGGTAACACACAGCTGTGGTAAACACACACACACACACACACACAGGAAATCAGTGCCTGCAGTGCAGAGAGCGTAAGGCTTTGTTAGCCAACAAAACAGGCATGAAATCACTACACCGCAGCCCCGGCACGTTGAGTCAATCTATACCTCATGTCTCTCTGCCTGCGCGCGTGTGTGTGTGTGTGTGTGTGTGTGTGTGTGTACCAGAGTGAAATTTGATCACGTATCTGTGTGTAATTGTTTGGGTCTTTCTTTTAGGCTGTTATGGAACGGTCTAGTCTTTGATTTAACTGTGTGTTCTTTTGTTTCACATTTCAATAACTCATTTGGACTCATCTAGCTCAATTCTAGCATGCCGTTACTGGTAGGGTTACATAGCCTAAAAACACCATACTGTCTGTTCATAGAAGAATTTCAGAAATGTAACTTTTAACTTTCTTATCAGCAGAATGATAAAACTATCAGTAACCACCGGTTGAGACTAGGCTCGCGAAGACAACCAGAGAGCCATACTACAACCGTGACTGATCGATCTTAAAACCCCTACATTATCTCTCATAAACAACCTTCTAATTTCAACCCTACATACATAGGGGGAAAAATGGCACAGCAAATGAACATGAGATGTTCCAGGCTGGTGGAAATGACTAGAAATCCCTGGTTGGAGCCGTACGGTGGAATGCTTTTAATGTATTCCTGAAACACAGTGAGATAAGATGACTGAAGTGGATGCAGCCTTCCCGGCTGCCTGGTTGGCTGCCTGGCTGCCTGGCTGGCTGGCTGGCTGGCTGGTTGGTAAGCAGTAGAAAGGGAGACTTTCTTTCTGTGGATTGAGGGAGGGGACCATTCGTTGCATTATTCATGCAGCTGGGTAAGATTTAATTAAAGTACAGCTCGGTATTGTGCTGTGTTGTGCTGTGTGGAGGACTGAATGTGTGTGTGTGTGTGTGTGTGTGTGTGTGTGTGTGTGTGTGTGTGTGTGTGTGTGTGTGTGTGTGTGTGTGTGTGTGTGTGTGTGTGTGTGTGGATGAATGTGTGTTTTGCCTATCCAGTCATTGCTTCATTCACATTCTCCCTGATCAACTTATCAAATAGAGGCCGGAGGCCGCCCCCTCCGCTGTATGTTAACATAATATTTCAGCCCAGAGAGAGGTGATACTCGCTAATTATCAAAATCCAGAAAAGAGATGTTCAATTCTACAACCACCTAGAAGGAAGCAATTCCCAAACCTTCCATAACAAAGCCATCACCTTCAGAGAGATGAACCTGGAGAAGAGTCCCCTAAGCAAGCTGGTCCTGGGGTTCTGTTCATAAACACAAACAGACCCCACAGCCCCAGGACAGCAGCACAATTAGACCCAACCAAATCATGAGAAAACAACAAGATAATTACTTGACACATTGGATTTTTTTTTTTTAACTGATCAATATTTGGCCCTAAACAGAGAGTACTGTACACAGTGGCAGAATACCTGACCACTGTGACTGACTCAAAATTAAATACATATTTGACTATGTACAGACTCAGTGAGCATAGCCTTGCTATTGAGAAAGGCAGCCAAAGGCAGACCGGGCTCTCAAGAGAAGATAAGCTATGTGCACACTGCCCACAAAATGAGGTGGAAACTGAGCTGCACTTCCTAACCTCCTGCCAAATGTATGACCATATTAGAGACACATATTACCCTCAGATTACACAGATCCACAAAGAATTCAAAAACAACCCCAGTTTTGATAAACTCCCATATCTACTGGGTGAAATACCACAGTGTGCCATCACAGCAGCAAGATTTGTGACCTGTTGCCACAAGAAAAGGGCAACCAGTGAAGAACAAACACCTTGTAAATACAGCCCATATTTAGGTTTATTTATTTCCCCTTGTGTACTCTTAACCATTTGCACATCATTACAACACTGTATATAGACATAATGTGACATTTGAAATGAGAGACAGAGACCAGACAGAGACTAGACAGAGAGAGAGAGAGAGAGAGAAAGAGCACAAGAGTGAGAGAGAGAGAGATATAATGCTTTGTCATCTCTTAAGGACAGGTTGAATGTTTCCTATACAGAACAAATACACTTACAAATGTGTATGTTTTCTGCCAGCAGGAAAACTAAGGAAAATGAGCGAGACTGGTAAAAATGTAGGACATTATCTTCTTCGCAAAGTTTTCATGTGTCTATAATAGTTTGTAGTTTACACTCTCTCTCATTCATTTAAAATAATTTGTAGTAACACAGTGGACACACTCCGTCTCTCTGATCACAGTGACATTAATCCACAGCATTAGCATGTAGTGCTAACAGTACCCAGAGCAACAGCAGTCTAACACTTCCAAAACTTAAGCATTTAGCGCCACTAACACTATCCTACAACAACACTGGTCCAACACATCCAAAGTGTTAGCATTTAGCACTAACACAGGTGACACATCTCCAAATACACAGTCCCAACACAACAGACATGGTGTATGGGCCTGCCATGCCAGCCAGTGGGAAGCCCAGAGGAACAAATCAAACAGCCGGGGGTTTACAGTGCCACCGGGACCATCGACCTTCCCCATGGGAGAGTGACGCTCCTCCGCGCTGCGCCACACAAGACCAGCCGCAGTGAAACACATCACACACATCAGCGCTAAACGGACACACACGTACACACACACCGCACACACACAACAGCACTCAACAAAAAACCAGTGACATACTGCTAAACAGACTAAGAGGGGGGAGAAAGACAGACGAGAGAAGAGAAAGAAGGGAGAAAGAAAGGGAGAGGGGCTATTGAGTAGTGTGAAAGGATTGTATGGGAGAGTGAACCCATTGGAAGAGTGAGCCCCAGGCATGCAGGCAGGCACAGACTGGACCCTGGGAAGAGTTGAAAGGGTCTGGAGGAAGGGAGCGTAGGGCGACAACAGGAAGGTGACGTGTTGCATTTAGCCTGGAGGAACTCCGCTGTGTAACACCTCACCAGGACACAACTGTCCATACAACCTGCCAGGCTCATAGATGGTCTCATAGAGAGAGACATGAAGTCCAGGTCAGGTCAACCCCACAACCGAGCGTTCAGTTAAACAACTCACAGGGTGCTGCACTGAACTCATTCAGCTAGGTTCTCTCTGACAGAATACACGGATAGAGTTGGTCTCAGGCCTTTATGTCACAATCATCATTGGAACTGGCAAGAAAGCACAACCATATCTGGGACCAGGCTTTGAGTGACACACAGGTTGTGTTTTGCTCCGCTTTGTGAAACGCTTAAAGGAGCTTAAAAACAGATATACACACACATTGAAGCATCAAATGTATCTTTAAAAAGCTGCAAAAGAGAGATTTAGAGAGAAAGAAAGGAGGGAGAGAGACAGCAAGAGAAAGGAGGAAGGACATTGAAGTGGTTTTGGAGAGGCGTCCATGTGTTGTGTTGCAGACAGACGCAGAGGGAACACAGGGCCACAGCTGCCACCATGTGTTGTCACAGACAGACAGTGAACCAAACCAGCCCAAGCTGCACGGCCACGATAAAGCTTTTCTCCTGTTCCACGGTGTCAATGCTATGACCTCACTACCCGGAGAATCACACTGTAAAAACACGGCACAGAAACAGCGTCAATAAAATATGTCACTCACACAACCATTTCAAAAACTTATGTGATTTACTTTGTTGTTGCTATTCATTTAAGTCAAGCCGAGCAACTATAGGTCGTTTTATAGTTTCATGCTACCAGTACACAAAAGGGTCTATTCACAAATCCTACAAACGCACCTCTCACACTTTCAAAGAAAATATGGGCTCATGCTAGAAAATCAATATCCTGTCACTATAAACCATTAGTACACTTATCTCACTCCAGGGGCAGGTCAACCAAGTCAGACTTTATAGAAAGGTATTAGTGAAAATAATATTTTCAGAGTGCCCCAGATCCCCTGCCACCTCTCTCCTTCAACACACATCTCTCTCCCTCTCCCTCATATATATATATATGTAGAGCTTGATGCATAACTAGAACCAGTGTTCCAACCCTCCAATCCACACAGCTACAGTGTGACCATGCGGCGTTACCATGGAGACTCCCTGCTGGGGCTCTAATTTGTGAGTCCAGATCCGTACGGGTCAGTCTCCCTCCTTCCCGCTGACTTTCTGCTTCAAACTGACCAGCCAGACCCTACACATCACAGCAGCCATATGATATAGAGCCAGTGCTCTTCAGTTCCCCCTCCTCAACTTCAGCTACAAGTCCTCAGAACAATGAGTCACTGTAGTGGATTATCCCTGTGTGAGATCTGCTATGAATCTGTCTTTTATAAATGATGTACATGAGACTGTTAAGAATATAGAAGGGTCTCTATGGTCCTTTGGAGGGGAATGAAGAAACTGGGAAAAGATTTACTTTCTGTGAATCAGAGTTAGATGTCAGTAATATGAAAGAGTGTCTTTGAGAAGTTGTGGGTGTGAGAGGTTGGCTGCACATTGGATATATTTGCATTCTGCTCTAGGCTGGCTGGGGCGCTAGGCTGTTGTGCATATTTAGTGAGGAGACCTGACACCTGCTCTCTCTCTCTCCCCCTCCCTCTCTTTTCTCCCGGTAATGTCGACCTGCTATCACGTCAAGGTAATTGGCCCATACACAGCCAACCTGTCTCCCAGTCCGACATATGTACAACTCCAGTGGAAACACAAACCAAAAACATGTCAGAAGCCTCACATTGGAGAACACTCTGCTCTCTTCCCTCTTACATAACACGTGCATACACACTCACTGAGACAACACACACACACACACACACACACACACACACACACACACACACACACACACACACACACACACACACACACACACACACACACACACACACACACACACACACACACACATACATACATACATACATACATACACACACACACACACACACACACACACTCCAGAGGTCCCGTCTATTATCACCCCCATTCTGTGTTGACATATACTGTGTGTCAATTTGGGAAACTCATCGTCTCTAAGTAGCATTAACAGATTCTTCCCAACAACCACATCATTGGAAGATGGAAGACAGGCCAAGTTTTAATTAGACAACTTTAATTTAACCCAGTTTCAGTGAGCAGAGGGGAACCAAAAGGTACCACTGAGGCTTCTGCTACTGAGGCTTCTGCTACCGAGGCTTCTGCTACCGAGGCTTCTGCTACCGAGGCTTCTGCTACCGAGGCTTCTGCTACCGAGGCTTCAGATACCGAGGCTTCTGCTACTGAGGCTTCTGCTACCGAGGCTTCAGATACCGAGGCTTCTGCTACCGAGGCTTCTGCTACCGAGGCTTCTGCTACCGAGGCTTCTGCTACCGAGGCTTCTGCTACCGAGGCTTCTGCTACCGAGGCTTCTGCTACCGTGGCTTCTGCTACCGAGGCTTCAGATACCGAGGCTTCTGCTACCGAGGCTTCAGATACCGAGGCTTCAGATACCGAGGCTTCTGCAACCGAGGCTTCTGCTACTGAGGCTTCTGCTGCTGCTGGATGAGGAGATGGTGAAGCTGTTGGCTCCTTCACACAAGACCATTTTTTTGAGAAACAAAAACAAGAGTGAAAGAAAAAAAAGAAGAAAAGCTATGTATGCTATGCTCATTAGAGAGGCACATATGTTGGGAGAAAGAGACAGGGGGAGAGAGAGAGGAAGACAGAGAGAGAGGGGGGGAAAGAGAGAGGGGGCGAGATATGTAGAGCCAGAGAGAGGGAGGGAGATAGAAGGAAAGAGAGAGAGAGACGGTGAGAGAGAACGAGATGTAGTGTGTTATGTGTTCATACTGTGCACAAATACATGTCCTTTCTCTCTGGAACCTGAATGTGATTTTGTTTACCACAGTTTGTCAGCTTCCACCAGGCTGCTGTGACATATACTCTCAACCTATGCTTTATTTCTGTTTCTCTGCATTTCCTCCTGGGAAATAAATAAAGATGGCGGATGTTTTAAAGCAAAAACTTGCCATTTTATAAACAATTAGGAGGGGAGTAAATTGCAGAGCTTTTCTTAATATGCGTCAAATTCACATCCAGAATAAGGATAACGCCATCTGGTTGGGCGACACGGACGGGTGCTGAGCCATCTGAGCTCATAATCACCACTGTCTCCATCCAGGAACGCATGCACACACACACATGCATGGACGCGCACACACACGCGCACGCACACACACACGCACACGCGCACGTGCACACACACACACACATCCACACAAACACACACCCACACACACCCACACACGCATTCTTCGCTTTCGTCATTATCATCATCATCTGCCAGAGGTTATGTATTTAGAGGCTGAGCTCAACAACATGAACTACTGTCAGATACTATGAGAGAGAGAGAAAGACAGGGATGGGAGCTGGAGAGAGGGAGAGAAACAGAAAGACAGAGAGAGAGAGGGTGAGAAACAGAAAGACAGGGATGGGAGCTGGAGAGAGGGTGAGAAACAGAAAGACAGAGAGAGAGAGGGTGAGAAACAGAAAGACAGGGATGGGAGCTGGAGAGAGGGTGAGAAACAGAAAGACAGGGATGGGAGCTGGAGAGAGGGAGGGTGAGAAACAGAAAGAAAGGGATGGGGGTTAGAGAGAGGGTGAGAAACAGAAAGACAGGGATGGGAGCTGGAGAGAGGATGAGAAACAGAAAGACAGGGATGGGAGCTGGAGAGAGGGAGAGAAACAGAAAGACAGGGATGGGAGCTGGAGAGAGGGAGAGAAACAGAAAGAAAGGGATGGGAGCTGGAGAGAGGGAGGGTGAGAAACAAAGAAAGGGATGGGAGCTGGATAGAGGGAGGGTGAGAAACAGAAAGACATGGATGGGAGCTGGAGAGAGGGAGAGAAACAGAAAGACAGGGATGGGAGCTGGAGAGAGGGTGAGAAACAGAAAGACAGGGATGGGAGCTGGAGAGAGGGAGGGTGAGAAACAGAAAGAAAGGGATGGGAGTTGGAGAGAGGGAGGATGAGAAACAGAGAAAGAGAGGAGGGTGAGAAACAGAAAGAAAGAGAGAGAGGGTGAGAAACAGAAAGACAGGGATGGGAGCTGGAGAGAGGGAGGGTGAGAAACAGAAAGAAAGAGAGGGAGGGTGAGAAACAGAAAGACATGGATGGGAGCTGGAGAGAGGGAGAGAAACAGAAAGACAGGGATGGGAGCTGGAGAGAGGGTGAGAAACAGAAAGACAGGGATGGGAGCTGGAGAGAGGGAGGGTGAGAAACAGAAAGACAGGGATGGGAGCTGGAGAGAGGGAGGGTGAGAAACAGAAAGAAAGGGATGGGAGTTGGAGAGGGAGGGTGAGAAACAGAGAAAGAGAGGGAGGGTGAGAAACAGAAAGACAGGGATGGGAGCTGGAGAGAGGGAGGGTGAGAAACAGAAAGAAAGAGAGGGAGGGTGAGAAACAGAAAGAGAGAGGGAGGGTGAGAAACAGAAAGAAAGAGAGAGGGAGGGTGAGAAACAGAAAGAAAGAGAGGGAGGGTGAGAAACAGAAAGAAAGAGAGGGAGGGTGAGAAACAGAAAGAAAGAGAGGGAGGGTGAGAAACAGAAAGAAAGAGAGAGGGAGGGTGAGAAACAGAAAGAGAGGGAGGGTTAGAAACAGAAAGAAAAGAGAGGGTGAGAAACAGAAAGACAGGGATGGGAGCTGGACAGAGGGAGGGTGAGAAACAGAAAGAAAGGGATGGGAGCTGGAGAGAGGGTGAGAAACAGAAAGACAGGGATGGGAGCTGGAGAGAGAGAGAAACAGAAAGAAAGAGAGGGAGGGTAAGAAACAGAAAGAAAGAGAGGGAGGGTGAGAAACAGAAAGAAAGAGAGGGAGGGTGAGAAACAGAAAGAAAGAGAGGGAGGGTGAGAAACAGAAAGAAAGAGAGAGGGAGGGTGAGAAACAGAAAGAAAGCGAGAGGGAGGGTGAGAAACAGAAAGAAAGAGAGAGGGAGGGTGAGAAACAGGAAGAAAGAGAGAGGGAGGGTGAGAAACAGAAAGAAAGAGAGAGGGAGGGTGAGAAACAGAAAGAAAGAGAGAAGGAGGGTGAGAAACAGAAAGAAAGAGAGAGGGAGGGTGAGAAACAGAAAGAAAGAGAGAGGGATGGTGAGAAACAGAAAGAAAGAGAGAGGGAGGGTGAGAAACAGAAAGAGAGGGGGGGTGAGAAACAGAAAGAAAGAGGGAGGGTGAGAAACAGAAAGAAAGAGAGGGAGGGTGACAAACAGAAAGACAGGGATGGGAGCTGGAGAGAGGGAGGGTGAGAAACAGAAAGAAAGGGATGGGGGTTAGAGAGAGGGTGAGAAACAGAAAGACAGGGATGGGAGCTGGAGAGAGGATGAGAAACAGAAAGACAGGGATGGGAGCTGGAGAGAGGGAGAGAAACAGAAAGACAGGGATGGGAGCTGGAGAGAGGGAGGGTGAGAAACAAAGAAAGGGATGGGAGCTGGATAGAGGGAGGGTGAGAAACAGAAAGACATGGATGGGAGCTGGAGAGAGGGAGAGAAACAGAAAGACAGGGATGGGAGCTGGAGAGAGGGAGGGTGAGAAACAGAAAGAAAGAGAGGGAGGGTGAGAAACAGAAAGACAGGGATGGGAGCTGGAGAGAGGGTGAGAAACAGAAAGACAGGGATGGGAGCTGGAGAGAGGGAGGGTGAGAAACAGAAAGAAAGGGATGGGGGTTAGAGAGAGGGTGAGAAACAGAAAGACAGGGATGGGAGCTGGAGAGAGGATGAGAAACAGAAAGACAGGGATGGGAGCTGGAGAGAGGGAGAGAAACAGAAAGACAGGGATGGGAGCTGGAGAGAGGGAGGGTGAGAAACAAAGAAAGGGATGGGAGCTGGATAGAGGGAGGGTGAGAAACAGAAAGACATGGATGGGAGCTGGAGAGAGGGAGGGTGAGAAACAGAAAGAAAGAGAGGGAGGGTGAGAAACAGAAAGACAGGGATGGGAGCTGGAGAGAGGGAGGGTGAGAAACAGAAAGAAAGAGAGGGAGGGTGAGAAACAGAAAGACAGGGATGGGAGCTGGAGAGAGGGAGGGTGAGAAACAGAAAGAAAGAGAGGGAGGGTGAGAAACAGAAAGACAGGGATGGGAGCTGGAGAGAGGGTGAGAAACAGAAAGACAGGGATGGGAGCTGGAGAGAGGGAGGGTGAGAAACAGAAAGAAAGGGATGGGGGTTAGAGAGAGGGTGAGAAACAGAAAGACAGGGATGGGAGCTGGAGAGAGGATGAGAAACAGAAAGACAGGGATGGGAGCTGGAGAGAGGGAGAGAAACAGAAAGACAGGGATGGGAGCTGGAGAGAGGGAGGGTGAGAAACAAAGAAAGGGATGGGAGCTGGATAGGGGGAGGGTGAGAAACAGAAAGACATGGATGAGAGCTGGAGAGAGGGAGAGAAACAGAAAGACAGGGATGGGAGCTGGAGAGAGGGTGAGAAACAGAAAGACAGGGATGGGAGCTGGAGAGAGGGAGGGTGAGAAACAGAAAGAAAGGGATGGGAGTTGGAGAGAGGGAGGATGAGAAACAGAGAAAGAGAGGAGGGTGAGAAACAGAAAGAAAGAGAGAGAGGGTGAGAAACAGAAAGACAGGGATGGGAGCTGGAGAGAGGGAGGGTGAGAAACAGAAAGAAAGAGAGGAAGGGTGAGAAACAGAAAGACATGGATGGGAGCTGGAGAGAGGGAGAGAAACAGAAAGACAGGGATGGGAGCTGGAGAGAGGGTGAGAAACAGAAAGACAGGGATGGGAGCTGGAGAGAGGGAGGGTGAGAAACAGAAAGACAGGGATGGGAGCTGGAGAGAGGGAGGGTGAGAAACAGAAAGAAAGGGATGGGAGTTGGAGAGGGAGGGTGAGAAACAGAGAAAGAGAGGGAGGGTGAGAAACAGAAAGAAAGAGAGAGAGGGTGAGAAACAGAAAGACAGGGATGGGAGCTGGAGAGAGGGAGGGTGAGAAACAGAAAGAAAGAGAGGGAGGGTGAGAAACAGAAAGAGAGAGGGAGGGTGAGAAACAGAAAGAAAGAGAGAGGGAGGGTGAGAAACAGAAAGAAAGAGAGGGAGGGTGAGAAACAGAAAGAAAGAGAGGGAGGGTGAGAAACAGAAAGAAAGAGAGAGGGAGGGTGAGAAACAGAAAGAGAGGGAGGGTTAGAAACAGAAAGAAAGAGAGAGGGTGAGAAACAGAAAGACAGGGATGGGAGCTGGAGAGAGGGAGGGTGAGAAACAGAAAGAAAGGGATGGGAGCTGGAGAGAGGGTGAGAAACAGAAAGACAGGGATGGGAGCTGGAGAGAGAGAGAAACAGAAAGAAAGAGAGGGAGGGTAAGAAACAGAAAGAAAGAGAGGGAGGGTGAGAAACAGAAAGAAAGAGAGGGAGGGTGAGAAACAGAAAGAAAGAGAGGGAGGGTGAGAAACAGAAAGAAAGAGAGAGGGAGGGTGAGAAACAGAAAGAAAGCGAGAGGGAGGGTGAGAAACAGAAAGAAAGCGAGAGGGAGGGTGAGAAACAGAAAGAAAGAGAGAGGGAGGGTGAGAAACAGGAAGAAAGAGAGAGGGAGGGTGAGAAACAGAAAGAAAGAGAGAGGGAGGGTGAGAAACAGAAAGAAAGAGAGAAGGAGGGTGAGAAACAGAAAGAAAGAGAGAGGGAGGGTGAGAAACAGAAAGAAAGAGAGAGGGATGGTGAGAAACAGAAAGAAAGAGAGAGGGAGGGTGAGAAACAGAAAGAAAGAGAGAGGGAGGGTGAGAAACAGAAAGAGAGGGGGGGTGAGAAACAGAAAGAAAGAGGGAGGGTGAGAAACAGAAAGAAAGAGAGGGAGGGTGACAAACAGAAAGAAAGAGAGAGGGAGGGTGAGAAACAGAAAGAAAGAGAGGGGGAGGGTGAGAAACAGAAAGAAAGAGAGGGGGAGGGTGAGAAACAGAAAGAAAGAGAGAGGGAGGGTGAGAAACAGAAAGAAAGAGAGGGAGGGTGAGAAACAGAAAGAAAGAGAGAGGGAGGGTGAGAAACAGAAAGAAAGAGCGGGAGGGCGAGAAACAGAAAGAGAGGGAGGGCGAGAAACAGAAAGAAAGAGAGAAGGAGGGTGAGAAACAGAAAGAAAGAGAGAGGGAGGGTGAGAAACAGAAAGAAAGAGAGAGGGATGGTGAGAAACAGAAAGAAAGAGAGAGGGAGGGTGAGAAACAGAAAGAGAGGGGGGGTGAGAAACAGAAAGAAAGAGGGAGGGTGAGAAACAGAAAGAAAGAGAGGGAGGGTGACAAACAGAAAGAAAGAGAGAGGGAGGGTGAGAAACAGAAAGAAAGAGAGGGGGAGGGTGAGAAACAGAAAGAAAGAGAGGGGGAGGGTGAGAAACAGAAAGAAAGAGAGAGGGAGGGTGAGAAACAGAAAGAAAGAGAGGGAGGGTGAGAAACAGAAAGAAAGAGAGAGGGAGGGTGAGAAACAGAAAGAAAGAGCGGGAGGGCGAGAAACAGAAAGAAAGAGAGGGAGGGCGAGAAACAGAAAGAAAGAGAGGGAAGGCGAGAAACAGAAAGAAAGAGAGGGAGGGCGAGAAACAGAAAGAAAGAGAGGGAGGGTGAGAAACAGAAAGAAAGAGAGGGAAGGTGAGAAACAGAAAGAAAGAGAGGGAGGGTGAGAAACAGAAAGAAAGAGAGAGGGAGGGTGAGAAACAGAAAGAAAGAGCGGGAGGGCGAGAAACAGAAAGAAAGAGAGGGAGGGCGAGAAACAGAAAGAAAGAGAGGGAGGGCGAGAAACAGAAAGAAAGAGAGGGAGGGCGAGAAACAGAAAGAAAGAGAGGGAGGGCGAGAAACAGAAAGAAAGAGAGAGGGAGGGTGAGAAACAGAAAGAAAGAGAGGGAGGGTGAGAAACAGAAAGACATGGATGGGAGCTGGAGAGAAGGAGAGAAACAGAAAGACAGGGATGGGAGGGTGAGAAACAGAAAGAAAGAGAGAGGGAGGGTGAGAAACAGAAAAAGAGAGGGAGGGTGAGAGAAAGAAAGAGAGAGGAAGGGTGAGAAACAGAAAAAGAGAGGGAGGGTGAGAGAAAGAAAGAGAGAGGAAGGGTGAGAAACAGAAAGAAAGAGAGGGAGGGTGAGAAACAGAAAGAAAGAGAGGGAGGGTGAGAAACAGAAAGAAAGAGAGGGAGGGTGAGAAACAGAAAGAAAGAGAGGGAGGGTGAGAAACAGAAAGAAAGAGAGGGAGGGTGAGAAACAGAAAGAAAGAGAGGGAGGGTGAGAAACAGAAAGAAAGAGAGGGAGGGTGAGAAACAGAAAGACAGGGATGGGAGGGTGAGAAACAGAAAGAAAGAGAGAGAGGGTGAGAAACAGAAAGAAAGAGAGGGAGGGTGAGAAACAGAAAGAAAGAGAGGGAGGGTGAGAAACAGAAAGAAAGAGAGGGAGGGTGAGAAACAGAAATAAAGAGAGAGGGAGGGTGAGAAACAGAAAGAAAGAGAGAGGGAGGGTGAGAAACAGAAAGAAAGAGAGAGGGAGGGTGAGAAACAGAAAGAAAGAGAGAGGGAGGGTGAGAAACAGAAAGAAAGAGAGAGGGAGGGTGAGAAACAGAAAGAAAAGAGAGGGAGGGTGAGAAACAGAAAGAAAGAGAGAGGGAGGGTGAGAAACAGAAAGAAAGAGAGAGGGAGGGGAGAAACAGAAAGAAAGAGAGAGGGAGGGTGAGAAACAGAAAGAAAGAGAGAGGGAGGGTGAGAAACAGAAAGAAAGAGAGGGAGGGTGAGAAACAGAAAGAAAGAGAGGGAGGGTGAGAAACAGAAAGAAAGAGAGGGAGGGTGAGAAACAGAAAGAAAGAGAGAGGGAGGGTGAGAAACAGAAAGAAAGAGAGAGGGAGGGTGAGAAACAGAAAGAAAGAGAGAGGGAGGGTGAGAAACAGAAAGAAAGAGAGAGGGAGGGTGAGAAACAGAAAGAAAGAGAGAAGGAGGGTGAGAAACAGAAAGAAAGAGAGAGGGAGGGTGAGAAACAGAAAGAAAGAGAGAGGGATGGTGAGAAACAGAAAGAAAGAGAGAGGGAGGGTGAGAAACAGAAAGAGAGGGGGGGTGAGAAACAGAAAGAAAGAGGGAGGGTGAGAAACAGAAAGAAAGAGAGGGAGGGTGACAAACAGAAAGAAAGAGAGAGGGAGGGTGAGAAACAGAAAGAAAGAGAGGGGGAGGGTGAGAAACAGAAAGAAAGAGAGGGGGAGGGTGAGAAACAGAAAGAAAGAGAGAGGGAGGGTGAGAAACAGAAAGAAAGAAAGAGAGGGAGGGTGAGAAACAGAAAGAAAGAGAGAGGGAGGGTGAGAAACAGAAAGAAAGAGCGGGAGGGCGAGAAACAGAAAGAAAGAGAGGGAGGGCGAGAAACAGAAAGAAAGAGAGGGAAGGCGAGAAACAGAAAGAAAGAGAGGGAGGGCGAGAAACAGAAAGAAAGAGAGGGAGGGTGAGAAACAGAAAGAAAGAGAGGGAAGGTGAGAAACAGAAAGAAAGAGAGGGAGGGTGAGAAACAGAAAGAAAGAGAGAGGGAGGGTGAGAAACAGAAAGAAAGAGCGGGAGGGCGAGAAACAGAAAGAAAGAGAGGGAGGGCGAGAAACAGAAAGAAAGAGAGGGAGGGCGAGAAACAGAAAGAAAGAGAGGGAGGGCAAGAAACAGAAAGAAAGAGAGAGGGAGGGTGAGAAACAGAAAGAAAGAGAGGGAGGGTGAGAAACAGAAAGACATGGATGGGAGCTGGAGAGAAGGAGAGAAACAGAAAGACAGGGATGGGAGGGTGAGAAACAGAAAGAAAGAGAGAGGGAGGGTGAGAAACAGAAAAAGAGAGGGAGGGTGAGAGAAAGAAAGAGAGAGGAAGGGTGAGAAACAGAAAAAGAGAGGGAGGGTGAGAGAAAGAAAGAGAGAGGAAGGGTGAGAAACAGAAAGAAAGAGAGGGAGGGTGAGAAACAGAAAGAAAGAGAGGGAGGGTGAGAAACAGAAAGAAAGAGAGGGAGGGTGAGAAACAGAAAGAAAGAGAGGGAGGGTGAGAAACAGAAAGAAAGAGAGGGAGGGTGAGAAACAGAAAGAAAGAGAGGGAGGGTGAGAAACAGAAAGAAAGAGAGGGAGGGTGAGAAACAGAAAGACAGGGATGGGAGGGTGAGAAACAGAAAGAGAGAGAGAGAGGGTGAGAAACAGAAAGAAAGAGAGGGAGGGTGAGAAACAGAAAGAAAGAGAGGGAGGGTGAGAAACAGAAAGAAAGAGAGAGGGAAGGTGAGAAACAGAAAGAAAGAGAGAGGGAGGGTGAGAAAC
Organism: Oncorhynchus masou masou; assembly: GCF_036934945.1. Lineage (NCBI taxonomy): Eukaryota > Metazoa > Chordata > Actinopteri > Salmoniformes > Salmonidae > Oncorhynchus > Oncorhynchus masou. Next base: position 70,038,253 of record NC_088240.1, read on the forward strand.
AGAAAGAACAGAAGGGAGGGTGAGAAACAGAAAGAAAGAGAGAGGGAGGGTGAGAAACAGAAAGAAAGAGAGAGGGAGGGTGAGAAACAGAAAGAAAGAGAGAGGGAGGGTGAGAAACAGAAAGAAAGAGAGAGGGAGGGTGAGAAACAGAAAGACAAAAAGAGAGAGGGAGGGTGAGAAACAGAAAGAAAGAGAGGGAGGGTGAGAAACAGAAAGAAAGAGAGGGAGGGTGAGAAACAGAAAGAAAGAGAGGGAGGGTGAGAAACAGAAAGAAAGAGAGGGAGGGTGAGAAACAGAAAGAAAGAGAGAGGGAGGGTGAGAAACAGAAAGAAAGAGAGAGGGAGGGTGAGAAACAGAAAGAAAGAGAGAGGGAGGGTGAGAAACAGAAAGAAAGAGACAGGGAGGGTGAGAAACAGAAAGAAAGAGACAGGGAGGGTGAGAAACAGAAAGAAAGAGAGAGGGAGGGTGAGAAACAGAAAGAAAGAGAGAGGGAGGGTGAGAAACAGAAAGAAAGAGAGAGGGAGGGTGAGAAACAGAAAGAAAAGAGAGGGAGGGTGAGAAACAGAAAGAAAAGAGAGGGAGGGTGAGAAACAGAAAGAAAGAGGGAGGGAGGGTGAGAAACAGAAAGAAAGAGAGAGGGAGGGTGAGAAACAGAAAGAAAAGAGAGGGAAGGTGAGAAAACAGAAAGAAAAAGAGAGGGAGGGTGAGAAACAGAAAGAAAGAGAGGGAGGGTGAGAAACAGAAAGAAAGAGAGGGAGGGTGAGAAACAGAAAGAAAGAGAGAGGGAGGGTGAGAAACAGAAAGAAAGAGAGGGAGGGTGAGAAACAGAAAGAAAGAGAGGGAGGGTGAGAAACAGAAAGAAAGAGAGGGAGGGTGAGAAACAGAAAGAAAGAGAGGGAGGGTGAGAAACAGAAAGAAAGAGAGGGAGGGTGAGAAACAGAAAGAAAGAGAGAGGGAGGGTGAGAAACAGAAAGAAAGAGAGAGGGAGGGTGAGAAACAGAAAGAAAGAGAGAGGGAGGGTGAGAAACAGAAAGAAAGAGAGAGGGAGGGTGAGAAACAGAAAGAAAGAGAGAAGGAGGGTGAGAAACAGAAAGAAAGAGAGAGGGAGGGTGAGAAACAGAAAGAAAGAGAGAGGGATGGTGAGAAACAGAAAGAAAGAGAGAGGGAGGGTGAGAAACAGAAAGAAAGAGAGAGGGAGGGTGAGAAACAGAAAGAAAGAGAGAGGGAGGGTGAGAAACAGAAAGAAAGAGAGAGGGAGGGTGAGAAACAGAAAGAAAGAGAGAGGGAGGGTGAGAAACAGAAAGAAAGAGAGGGAGGGTGAGAAACAGAAAGAAAGAGAGGGAGGGTGAGAAACAGAAAGAAAGAGAGGGAGGGTGAGAAACAGAAAGAAAGAGAGAGGGAGGGTGAGAAACAGAAAGAAAGAGAGAGGGAGGGTGAGAAACAGAAAGAAAGAGAGAGGGAGGGTGAGAAACAGAAAGAAAGAGAGAGGGAGGGTGAGAAACAGAAAGAAAGAGAGAGAAGGAGGGTGAGAAACAGAAAGAAAGAGAGAGGGAGGGTGAGAAACAGAAAGAAAGAGAGAGGGATGGTGAGAAACAGAAAGAAAGAGAGAGGGAGGGTGAGAAACAGAAAGAGGGGGGGGTGAGAAACAGAAAGAAAGAGGGAGGGTGAGAAACAGAAAGAAAGAGAGGGAGGGTGACAAACAGAAAGAAAGAGAGAGGGAGGGTGAGAAACAGAAAGAAAGAGAGGGGGAGGGTGAGAAACAGAAAGAAAGAGAGGGGGAGGGTGAGAAACAGAAAGAAAGAGAGAGGGAGGGTGAGAAACAGAAAGAAAGAGAGGGAGGGTGAGAAACAGAAAGAAAGAGAGAGGGAGGGTGAGAAACAGAAAGAAAGAGCGGGAGGGCGAGAAACAGAAAGAAAGAGAGGGAGGGCGAGAAACAGAAAGAAAGAGAGGGAAGGCGAGAAACAGAAAGAAAGAGAGGGAGGGCGAGAAACAGAAAGAAAGAGAGGGAGGGTGAGAAACAGAAAGAAAGAGAGGGAAGGTGAGAAACAGAAAGAAAGAGAGGGAGGGTGAGAAACAGAAAGAAAGAGAGAGGGAGGGTGAGAAACAGAAAGAAAGAGCGGGAGGGCGAGAAACAGAAAGAAAGAGAGGGAGGGCGAGAAACAGAAAGAAAGAGAGGGAGGGCGAGAAACAGAAAGAAAGAGAGGGAGGGCAAGAAACAGAAAGAAAGAGAGAGGGAGGGTGAGAAACAGAAAGAAAGAGAGGGAGGGTGAGAAACAGAAAGACATGGATGGGAGCTGGAGAGAAGGAGAGAAACAGAAAGACAGGGATGGGAGGGTGAGAAACAGAAAGAAAGAGAGAGGGAGGGTGAGAAACAGAAAAGAGAGGGAGGGTGAGAGAAAGAAAGAGAGAGGAAGGGTGAGAAACAGAAAAGAGAGGGAGGGTGAGAGAAAGAAAGAGAGAGGAAGGGTGAGAAACAGAAAGAAAGAGAGGGAGGGTGAGAAACAGAAAGAAAGAGAGGGAGGGTGAGAAACAGAAAGAAAGAGAGAGGGAGGGTGAGAAACAGAAAGAAAGAGAGGGAGGGTGAGAAACAGAAAGAAAGAGAGGGAGGGTGAGAAACAGAAAGAAAGAGAGGGAGGGTGAGAAACAGAAAGAAAGAGAGGGAGGGTGAGAAACAGAAAGACAGGGATGGGAGGGTGAGAAACAGAAAGAGAGAGAGAGAGGGTGAGAAACAGAAAGAAAGAGAGGGAGGGTGAGAAACAGAAAGAAAGAGAGGGAGGGTGAGAAACAGAAAGAAAGAGAGAGGGAAGGTGAGAAACAGAAAGAAAGAGAGAGGGAGGGTGAGAAACAGAAAGAAAGAGAGAGGGAGGGTGAGAAACAGAAAGAAAGAGAGAGGGAGGGTGAGAAACAGAAAGAAAGAGAGAGGGAGGGTGAGAAACAGAAAGAAAGAGAGAGGGAGGGTGAGAAACAGAAAGAAAGAGAGAGGGAGGGTGAGAAACAGAAAGAAAGAGAGAGGGAGGGTGAGAAACAGAAAGAAAGAGAGGGAGGGTGAGAAACAGAAAGAAAGAGAGGGAGGGTGAGAAACAGAAAGAAAGAGAGGGACGGTGAGAAACAGAAAGAAAGAGAGAGGGAGGGTGAGAAACAGAAAGAAAGAGAGAGGGAGGGTGAGAAACAGAAAGAAAGAGAGAGGGAGGGTGAGAAACAGAAAGAAAGAGAGAGGGAGGGTGAGAAACAGAAAGAAAGAGACAGGGAGGGTGAGAAACAGAAAGAAAGAGAGAGGGAGGGTGAGAAACAGAAAGAAAGAGAGAGGGAGGGTGAGAAACAGAAAGAAAGAGAGAGGGAGGGTGAGAAACAGAAAGAAAGAGAGAGGGAGGGTGAGAAACAGAAAGAAAGAGAGGGAGGGTGAGAAACAGAAAGAAAGAGAGAGGTAGGGTGAGAAACAGAAAGAAAGAGGGAGGGAGGGTGAGAAACAGAAAGAAAGAGAGAGGGAAGGTGAGAAACAGAAAGAAAGAGAGGGAGGGTGAGAAACAGAAAGAAAGAGAGGGAGGGTGAGAAACAGAAAGAAAGAGAGGGAGGGTGAGAAACAGAAAGAAAGAGAGGGAGGGTGAGAAACAGAAAGAAAGAGAGCGGGAGGGTGAGAAACAGAAAGAAAGAGCGGGAGGGTGAGAAACAGAAAGAAAGAGAGTGAGGTGAGAAACAGAAAGAAAGAGCGGGAGGGTGAGAAACAGAAAGAAAGAGCGAGAGACGGTGAGAAACAGAGAAAGAGAAAGTGAGAGCGGGAGGGTGAGAAACAGAGAAAGAGAGAGCGAGAGAGAAGGAGCAAGTGAAAAACATTCCTACAACTGGAGGAGCTCTGAAGGGAGCTTATGGTAATGATGGAGAGATCCAGAGTCAGATCTCCTCTCCCTCTCTCCTCCTTCTCCTCACCCGCCTCTCTCTCCTCTCTCTCCTCCCTCTCCTCCCGCTCTCTCCTCCACTGCTTCTCTCCGTCTCCCCCTCTCTCCTCTCTCTCCTCCCTCTCTCTCCTCCACTGCTTCTCTCTGTCTCCCCCTCTCTCCTCTCTCTCCTCCCTCTCCTCCCACTCTCTCCTCCAATGCTTCTCTCTGTCTCCCCCTCTCTCCTCCCTCTCTCTCCTCCACTGCTTCTCTCCGTCTCCCCATCTCTCCTCCCTCTCCTCCCACTCTCTCCTCCACTGCTTCTCTCCGTCTCCCCCTCTCTCCTCCCTCTCTCTCCTCCACTGCTTCTCTCCGTCTCCCCTCTCTCATCTCTCTCCTCTCTCACCTCCCTCTCCTCCCTCTCTCTCCTCCACTGCTTCTCTCCGTCTCTCTCCTCTCGCTCCTCCCTCTCCTCCCTCTCTCTCCTCCACTGCGTCTCTCCGTCTCCCCCTCTCTCCTCTCTCTCCTCCCTCTCTCTCCTCCACTGCTTCTCTCCGTCTCCCCCTCTCTCCTCTCTCTCCTCCCTCTCCTCCCTCTCTCTCCTCCACTGCTTCTCTCCGTCTCCCCCTCTCTCCTCTCTCTCCTCCCTCCCCTCCCTCTCTCTCCTCCACTGCTTCTCTCCGTCTCCCCCTCTCTCCTCCCTCTCTCTCCTCCACTGCTTCTCTCCGTCTCCCCCTCTCTCCTCTCTCTCCTCCACTGCTTCTCTCCGTCTCCCCCTCTCTCCTCTCTCTCCTCTCTCTCCTCCCTCTCTCTCCTCCACTGCTTCTCTCCGTCTCCCCCTCTCTCCTCTCTCTCCTCCCTCTCTCTCCTCCACTGCTTCTCTCCGTCTCCCCCTCTCTCCTCTCTCACCTCTCTCTCCTCCCTCTCTCTCCTCCACTGCTTCTCTCCGTCTCCCCCTCTCTCCTCTCTCTCCTCCCGCTCTCTCCTCCACTGCTTCTCTCCGTCTCCCCCTATCTCCTCTCTCTCCTCCCTCTCCTCCCTCTCTCTCCTCCACTGCTTCTCTCCGTCTCCCCCTCTCTCCTCTCTCTCCTCCCTCTCCTCCCGCTCTCCTCCACTGCTTCTCTCCGTCTCCCCCTCTCTCCTCTCTCTCTCTCCTCCACTGCTTCTCTCCGTCTCCCCCTCTCTCCTCCCTCTCTCTCCTCCACTGCTTCTCTCCGTCTCCCCCTCTCTCCTCCCTCTCATCCCTCTCTCTCCTCCACTGCTTCTCTCCGTCTCCCCCTCTCTCTCCTCTCTCTCCTCCCTCTCTCTCCTCCACTGCTTCTCTCCGTCTCCCCCTCTCTCCTCTCTCTCCTCCCTCTCCTCCCGCTCTCTCCTCCACTGCTTCTCTCCGTCTCCCCCTCTCTCCTCTCTCTTCTCCCTCTCTCTCCTCCACTGCTTCTCTCCGTCTCCCCCTCTCTCCTCCCTCTCCTCCCTCTCTCTCCTCCACTGCTTCTCTCCGTCTCCCCCTCTCTCCTCCCTCTCATCCCTCTCTCTCCTCCACTGCTTCTCTCCGTCTCCCCTCTCTCCTCTCTCTCCTCCCTCTCCTCCCACTCTCTCCTCCACTGCTTCTCTCCGTCTCCCCCTCTCTCCTCCCTCTCTCTCCTCCACTGCTTCTCTCTGTCTCCCCCTCTCTCATCTCTCTCCTCTCTCTCCTCCCTCTCCTCCTCCACTGCTTCTCTCCGTCTCCCCCTCTCTCCTCTCTCTCCTCCCTCTCTCTCCTCCACTGCTTCTCTCCGTCTCCCCCTCTCTCCTCTCTCTCCTCCCTCTCTCTCCTCCACTGCTTCTCTCCGTCTCCCCCTCTCTCCTCTCTCTCCTCCCTCTCCTCCCGCTCTCTCCTCCACTGCTTCTCTCCGTCTCCCCCTCTCCTCCCTCTCTCTCCTCCACTGCTTCTCTCCGTCTCCCCCTCTCTCCTCCCTCTCCTCCACTGCTTCTCTCCGTCTCCCCCTCTCTCCTCTCTCTCTCCTCCCTCTCTCTCCTCCACTGCTTCTCTCCGTCTCCCCCTCTCTCCTCCCTCTCATCCCTCTCTCTTCTCCACTGCTTCTCTCCGTCTCCCCTCTCTCCTCTCTCTCCTCCCTCTCTCTCCTCCACTGCTTCTCTCCGTCTCCCCCTCTCTCCTCTCTCTCCTCCCTCTCTCTCCTCCACTGCTTCTCTCCGTCTCCCCCTCTCTCCTCTCTCACCTCTCTCTCCTCCCTCTCTCTCCTCCACTGCTTCTCTCCGTCTCCCCCTCTCTCCTCCCTCTCCTCCCGCTCTCTCCTCCACTGCTTCTCTCCGTCTCCCCCTATCTCCTCTCTCTCCTCCCTCTCTCTCCTCCACTGCTTCTCTCCGTCTCCCCCTCTCTCCCTCTCTCCTCCCTCTCCTCCCGCTCTCTCCTCCACTGCTTCTCTCCGTCTCCCCCTCTCTCCTCTCTCCTCCCTCTCCTCCCTCTCTCTCCTCCACTGCTTCTCTCCGTCTCCCCCTCTCTCCTCCCTCTCTCTCCTCCACTGCTTCTCTCCGTCTCCCCCTCTCTCTCCTCTCTCTCCTCCACTGCTTCTCTCCGTCTCCCCCTCTCTCCTCTCTCTCCTCCCTCTCCTCCCGCTCTCAATCCACTGCTTCTCTCCGTCTCCCCCTCTCTCCTCTCTCTCCTCCCTCTCTCTCCTCCACTGCTTCTCTCCTTCTCCCCCTCTCTCTCCTCACTCTCTCTCATCCACTGCTTCTCTCCGTCTCCCCCTCTCTCCTCCCTCTCCTCCCTCTCTCTCCTCCACTGCTTCTCTCCGTCTCCCCCTCTCCCTACTCTCTCTCCTCCCTCTCTCTCCTCCACTGCATCTCTCCGTCTCCCCCTCTCTCCTCCACTGCTTCTCTCCGTCTCCCCCTCTCTCCCCTCTCCCCCTCTCTCCTCCCTCTCCTTCCTCTATCTCCTCCACTGCTTCTCTCCGTCTCCCCCTCTCGACTCTCTCTCCTCCCTCTCCTCCCGCTCTCTCCTCCACTGCTTCTCTCCGTCTCCCCCTCTCTCCTCCCTCTCTCTCCTCCACTGCTTCTCTCCGTCTAACCCTCTCTCCTCCACTGCTTCTCTCCGTCTCACCCTCTCTCCTCTCTCTCCTCCACTGCTTCTCTCCGTGTCCCCCTCTCTCCTCTCTCTCCTCCCTCTCTCTCCTCCACTGCTTCTCTCCGTCTCCCCCTCTCTCCTCCCTCTCATCCCTCTCTCTCCTCCACTGCTTCTCTCCATCTCCCCTCTCTCCTTTCTCTCCTCTCTCTCCTCCACTGCTTCTCTCCGTCTCCCCCTCTCTCCTCTCTCTCCTCCCTCTCTCTCCTCCACTGCTTCTCTCTGTCTCCCCCTCTCCCTCTCTCTCCTCCCCTCTCTCCTCCACTGCTTCTCTCCGTCTCCCCCTCTCTCTCCTCCCGCCTCTCCTCCACTGCTTCTCTCCGTCTCCCCCTATCTCCCTCTCTCTCCTCCCTCTCCTCCCTCTCTCTCCTCCACTGCTTCTCTCCGTCTCCCCCTCTCTCCTCTCTCTCCTCCCTCTCCTCCCGCTCTCTCCTCTACTGCTTCTCTCAGTCTCCCCTCTCTCCTCTCTCTCCTCCCTCTCTCTCCTCCACTGCTTCTCTCTGTCTCCCCTCTCTCCTCTCTCTCCTCCCTCTCCTCCCTCTCCTCCCGCTCTCTCCTCCACTGCTTCTCTCCGTCTCCCCCTCTCTCCTCTCTCTCCTCCCTCTCCTCCCGCTCCTCCCTCTCTCTCCTCCACTGCTTCTCTCCGTCTCCCCCCTCTCTCCTCTCTCTCCTCCCTCTCTCTCCTCCACTGCTTCTCTCCGTCTCCCCCTCTCTCCTCCCTCTCCTCCCGCTCTCTCCTCCACTGCTTCTCTCCGTCTCCCCTTCTCTCCTCTCTCTCCTCCCTCTCCTCCCTCTCTCTCCTCCACTGCTTCTCTCCGTCTCCCCCCCTCCTCCCTCTCTCTCCTCCACTGCTTCTCTCCGTCTCCCCCTCTCTCCTCCCTCTCATCCCTCTCTCTCCTCCACTGCTTCTCTCCGTCTCCCCTCTCCTCTCTCTCCTCTCTCCTCCACTGCTTCTCTCCGTCTCCCCCTCTCTCCTCTCTCTCTCTCCTCCACTGCTTCTCTCCGTCTCCCCCTCTCTCCTCTCTCTCCTCCCTCTCTCTCCTCCACTGCTTCTCTCCGTCTCCCCCTCTCTCCTCCCTCTCCTCCCTCTCCTCCCGCTCTCTCCTCCACTGCTTCTCTCCGTCTCCCCCTCTCTCCTCCCTCTCCACCCTCTCCTCCCTCTCTCTCCTCCACTGCTTCTCTCCGTCTCCCCTCTCTCCTCTCTCTCCTCCCTCTCCTCCCGCTCTCTCCTCCACTGCTTCTCTCCTTCTCCCCCTCTCTCCTCTCTCTCCTCCCTCTCTCTCCTCCACTGCTTCTCTCCGTCTCCCCCTCTCTCCTCCCTCTCCACCCTCTCCTCCCTCTCTCTCCTCCACTGCTTCTCCCCCTCTCTCCCCTCTCTCCTCCCTCTCCTCCCCTCTCCTCCCGCTCTCTCCTCCACTGCTTCTCTCCGTCTCCCCCTCTCTCCTCCCTCTCCACCCTCTCCTCCCTCTCTCCTCCACTGCTTCTCTCCGTCTCCCCTCTCTCCTCTCTCTCCTCCCTCTCCTCCCGCTCTCTCCTCCACTGCTTCTCTCCGTCTCCCCCTCTCTCCTCTCTCTCCTCCCTCTCCTCCCTCTCTCTCCTCCACTGCTTCTCTCCGTCTCCCCCTCTCTCCTCCCTCTCATCCCTCTCTCTCCTCCACTGCTTCTCTCCGTCTCCCCCTCTCTCCTCTCTCTCCTCCCTCTCCTCCCACTCTCTCCTCCACTGCTTCTCTCCGTCTCCCCCTCTCTCCTCCCTCTCTCTCCTCCACTGCTTCTCTCTGTCTCCCCCTCTCTCATCTCTCTCCTCTCTCTCCTCCCTCTCCTCCCTCTCTCTCCTCCACTGCTTCTCTCCGTCTCCCCCTCTCTCCTCTCTCTCCTCCCTCTCTCCTCCACTGCTTCTCTCCGTCTCCCCCTCTCTCCTCTCTCTCCTCCCTCTCTCTCCTCCACTGCTTCTCTCCGTCTCCCCCTCTCTCCTCTCTCTCCTCCCTCTCCTCCCTCTCTCTCCTCCACTGCTTCTCTCCGTCTCCCCCTCTCTCCTCCCTCTCTCTCCTCCACTGCTTCTCTCCGTCTCCCCCTCTCTCCTCTCTCTCCTCCACTGCTTCTCTCCGTCTCCCCCTCTCTCCTCTCTCTCCTCCCTCTCTCTCCTCCACTGCTTCTCTCCGTCTCCCCCTCTCTCCTCCCTCTCATCCCTCTCTCTTCTCCACTGCTTCTCTCCGTCTCCCCTCTCTCCTCTCTCTCCTCCCTCTCTCTCCTCCACTGCTTCTCTCCGTCTCCCCCTCTCTCCTCTCTCCTCCCTCTCTCTCCTCCACTGCTTCTCTCCGTCTCCCCCTCTCTCCTCTCTCACCCTCTCTCCTCCCTCTCTCTCCACTGCTTCTCTCCGTCTCCCCCTCTCTCCTCCCTCTCCTCCCCGCTCTCTCCTCCACTGCTTCTCTCCGTCTCCCCCTATCTCCTCTCTCTCCTCCCTCTCCTCCCTCTCTCTCCTCCACTGCTTCTCTCCGTCTCCCCCTCTCTCCTCTCTCTCCTCCCTCTCCTCCCGCTCTCTCCTCCACTGCTTCTCTCCGTCTCCCCCTCTCTCCTCTCTCCTCCCTCTCTCTCCTCCACTGCTTCTCTCCGTCTCCCCCTCTCTCCTCCCTCTCTCTCCTCCACTGCTTCTCTCCGTCTCCCCCTCTCTCCTCTCTCTCCTCCACTGCTTCTCTCCGTCTCCCCCTCTCTCCTCTCTCTCCTCCCTCTCCTCCCGCTCTCAATCCACTGCTTCTCTCCGTCTCCCCCTCTCTCTCTCTCTCCTCCCTCTCTCTCCTCCACTGCTTCTCTCCTTCTCCCCCTCTCTCTCCTCACTCTCTCTCATCCACTGCTTCTCTCCGTCTCCCCCTCTCTCCTCCCTCTCCTCCCTCTCTCTCCTCCACTGCTTCTCTCCGTCTCTCCCTCTCCCTACTCTCTCTCCTCCCTCTCTCTCCTCCACTGCATCTCTCCGTCTCCCCCTCTCTCCTCCACTGCTTCTCTCCGTCTCCCCCTCTCTCTCCCCTCTCCCCCTCTCTCCTCCCTCTCCTTCCTCTATCTCCTCCACTGCTTCTCTCCGTCTCCCCCTCTCGACTCTCTCTCCTCCCTCTCCTCCCGCTCTCTCCTCCACTGCTTCTCTCCGTCTCCCCCTCTCTCCTCCCTCTCTCTCCTCCACTGCTTCTCTCCGTCTAACCCTCTCTCCTCCACTGCTTCTCTCCGTCTCACCCTCTCTCCTCTCTCTCCTCACTCTCTCTCCTCCACTGCTTCTCTCCGTGTCCCCCTCTCTCCTCTCTCTCCTCCCTCTCTCTCCTCCACTGCTTCTCTCCGTCTCCCCCTCTCTCCTCCCTCTCATCCCTCTCTCTCCTCCACTGCTTCTCTCCGTCTCCCCTCTCTCCTTTCTCTCCTCTCTCTCCTCCACTGCTTCTCTCCGTCTCCCCCTCTCTCCTCTCTCTCCTCCCTCTCTCTCCTCCACTGCTTCTCTCCGTCTCCCCCTCTCCTCTCTCTCCTCCCTCTCTCTCCTCCACTGCTTCTCTCCGTCTCCCCCTCTCTCTCCTCCCGCTCTCTCCTCCACTGCTTCTCTCCGTCTCCCCCTATCTCCTCTCTCTCCTCCCTCTCCTCCCTCTCTCTCCTCCACTGCTTCTCTCCGTCTCCCCCTCTCTCCTCTCTCTCCTCCCTCTCCTCCCGCTCTCTCCTCTACTGCTTCTCTCAGTCTCCCCCTCTCTCCTCTCTCTCCTCCCTCTCTCTCCTCCACTGCTTCTCTCTGTCTACCCTCTCTCCTCTCTCTCCTCCCTCTCCTCCCTCTCCTCCCGCTCTCTCCTCCACTGCTTCTCTCCGTCTCCCCCTCTCTCCTCTCTCTCCTCCCTCTCCTCCCGCTCCTCCCTCTCTCTCCTCCACTGCTTCTCTCCGTCTCCCCCTCTCTCTCCTCTCTCTCCTCCCTCTCTCTCCTCCACTGCTTCTCTCTGTCTCCCCCTCTCTCCTCTCTCTCCTCCCTCTCCTCCCGCTCTCTCCTCCACTGCTTCTCTCCGTCTCCCCTTCTCTCCTCTCTCTCCTCCCTCTCCTCCCTCTCTCTCCTCCACTGCTTCTCTCCGTCTCCCCCTCTCTCCTCCCTCTCTCTCCTACACTGCTTCTCTCCGTCTCCCCCTCTCTCCTCCCTCTCATCCCTCTCTCTCCTCCACTGCTTCTCTCCGTCTCCCCTCTCTCCTCTCTCTCCTCTCTCTCCTCCACTGCTTCTCTCCGTCTCCCCCTCTCTCCTCTCTCTCTCTCCTCCACTGCTTCTCTCCGTCTCCCCCTCTCTCCTCTCTCTCCTCCCTCTCTCTCCTCCACTGCTTCTCTCCGTCTCCCCCTCTCTCCTCCCTCTCCTCCCGCTCTCTCCTCCACTGCTTCTCTCCGTCTCCCCCTCTCTCCTCCCTCTCCACCCTCTCCTCCCTCTCTCTCCTCCACTGCTTCTCTCCCTCTCTCCTCTCTCTCCTCCCTCTCCTCCCGCTCTCTCCTCCACTGCTTCTCTCCGTCTCACCCTCTCTCCTCCCTCTCCTCCCGCTCTCTCCTCCACTGCTTCTCTCCGTCTCCCCCTCTCTCCTCTCTCTCCTCCCTCTCTCTCCTCCACTGCTTCTCTCCGTCTCCCCCTCTCTCTCCTCTCTCTCCTCCCTCTCTCTCCTCCACTGCTTCTCTCCGTCTCCCCCTCTCTCCTCCCTCTTCTCCCGCTCTCTCCTCCACTGCTTCTCTCCGTCTCCCCTCTCTCCTCTCTCTCCTCCCTCTCTCTCCTCCACTGCTTCTCTCCGTCTCCCCCTCTCTCCTCCCTCTCTCTCCTCCACTGCTTCTCTCCGTCTCCCCCTCTCTCCTCTCTCTCCTCCACTGCTTCTCTCCGTCTCCCCCTCTCTCTCTCCTCTCTCTCCCCTCTCTCCTCCCTCTCTCTCCTCCACTGCTTCTCTCCGTCTCCCCCTCTCTCTCCTCTCTCTCCTCCCTCTCTCTCCTCCACTGCTTCTCTCCGTCTCCCCCTCCTCTCTCTCCTCTCTCTCCTCCCTCTCTCTCCTCCACTGCTTCTCTCCGTCTCCCCCTCTCTCCTCTCTCTCCTCCACTGCTTCTCTCCGTCTCCCCCTCTCTCCCCCTCTCTCTCTTCCACTGCTTCTCTCTGTCTCCCCCTCTCTCCTCTCTCTCCTCCCTCTCCTCCACTGCTTCTCTCCGTCTCCCCCTCTCTGCTCTCTCTCCTCCCTCCACTGCTTCTCTCCGTCTCCCCCTCTCTCCTCTCTCTCCTCCCTCTCCTCCCGCTCTCTCCTCCACTGCTTCTCTCCGTCTCCCCCTCTCTCCTCTCTCTCTCTCTCATCTCTCTCCTCCCTCTCTCTCCTCCACTGCTTCTCTCCGTCTCCCCCTCTCTCCTCCCTCTCCTCCCTCTCTCCTCCACTGCTTCTCTCCGTCTCCCCCTCTCTCTCTCCTCTCTCTCCTCCCTCTCTCTCCTCCACTGCTTCTCTCCGTCTCCCCCTCTCTCCCCCTCTCTCCTCCCTCTCTCTCCTCCACTGCTTCTCTCCGTCTCCCCCTCTCTCTCCTCTCTCTCTCTCCTCCACTGCTTCTCTTCGTCTCCCTCTCTCCTCTCTCTCCTCCCTCTCCTCCACTGCTTCTCTCCGTCTCCCCCTCTCTCTCTCCTCTCTCTCCTCCCTCTCTCCTCCACTGTTTCTCTCCGTCTCCCCCTCTCTCCTCCCTCTCCTCCACTTCTTCTCTCCGTCTCCCCCTCTCTCTCCCCCTCTCTCCTCCCTCTCTCTCCTCCACTGCTTCTCTCCGTCTTCCCCTCTCTCTCTCCTCTCTCTCCTCCCTCTCTCTCCTCCACTGCTTCTCCCCGTCTCCCCCTCTCTCCTCTCTCTCCTCCCTCTCTCTCCTCCACTGCTTCTCTCTGTCTCCCCCTCTCTCCTCTCTCTCCCTCTCTCCCCTCTCTCCCCTCTCTCTCCTCTCTCTCCTCCCTCTCCTCCCTCTCTCTCCTCCACTGCTTCTCTCCGTCTCCCCCTCTCTCCTCTCTCTCCTCCCTCTCCTCCCTCTCTCTCCTCCACTGCTTCTCTCCGTCTCCCCCTCTCTCCCCGCAAAGGCGGATGGCATTTGTCCCCTCTAGTGATAAACAAATTACACATGAAATCAATTCCCATGTCTCCCTGTAGGGCTCTATCGCCCCTCCCCTCTGCCTGCCTGCCCCATCTTCCCGAGACAAGCTGGGGGAGGTGTGTGTGTGTGTGTGTGTGTGTGTGTGTGTGTGTGTGTGTGTGTGTGTGTGTGTGTGTGGTGGGGGGGCTGTCTTGCTGAGATGAACACCTGCCCGGGGGATTCCTGAACCCTCTCCCCCTCATCCTCCTCACGCCTCTCTTTTCCCTCTCTCTTCTTCTTCTCTCTGACAACTCTTGCTAACTAGCCTCCTTGACCCTGTGAGAGAGCGTGGCTCATCAGATCCAATCCCCAAGCCTGTCAATCATACAGGCCAAAGAAAGAAAGAGCTTTACTCTCACACACTAGAGAGGGCAAAGGGAAGAGAGAGAGAGAGAGAGAGAGACAGACAGAGAGAGAGAGAGAGAGAGAGAGAGAGAGAGAGAGAGAGAAAGATGCTCACCCACAGCACCAGAGAGAAGGGGGAGGGAGGAGCAGAGGGGGAGAGATGGAAAAGGAGTAAGTGAAATAAATAATCATAGCAAGAGAGAAGACAGGGAGATCTCAGGAGAGATAAAGTGAGGGAATAGAGAGAGAGCGAGAGAGAGAGAGAGTGAGAGAGAGGGTGTGAACTGACGGCTAATGAGAGTTATAGAGCTGTAAGATAGATAGGAAACAAGGGGGAGAGGAGAGGGGAGCAGAGGAGAGGAGAGGGGTAGAGACTCACAATTAGATGTTTTACAGTGAGGTATGATGGGGCACAGAATGTGGATTAACAGAAAGAGAAATATGGTTGGAAATCAAATCATGACTGACATTAAAATGTAACAAACCAAGTGATTTTACAGGTCAATAAAATAATTTTACAAGAGAAAAGAAAGAAATGTTTGAATGAGTAATTAATGTACCAACTACTAAGACAATACCCTATTACTCTGAATAAAATCAGACATTCAGCACATATCATTTTGCTATCTACAGTATATTGTATATAGGCCTAAATTAAGGAGCTGTAATGGTAGTGATTCAGAGCTTCGTAAGAATCAGTCAAATCACAAGCTCCACACTGCACCACCAAACTGAGTCACACAGAGAGAAAACTTCCAAGCAGCCTTTTACTCTCCACTTCAACACTTGGAAGGCTGACTGTTCTCAGGTCCAAAGACTGTTCCCAGCTCAGCTCAGACCACCATGAAAGAAGGCAGGAAGGAAGGGTGAAAGATTTAACAGAAGGAAATGGGGCCTTTAAAAAACACATCCACACACTGGTGACTCATGCAGCATCTACAGGGAATGACCGAGCCAATGCATAATGCACTCCTGAGGAATGTATTACAATCTCTATTCACACTGCATATTAGTTTACAAAGAGAGGGAGGTGGAGCGAGAGAAGGAGAAAAAAAGGGCGAGAGAGAGGAGAGAATCAAAACAAAGAAGGGAGAGTCTGCCAAAGGGGACACGGCCAGTGGAATCAGGGATTGGTGTTGAGTAGAAACACTGAGAGCAAAGCGAGGTTATTTGACAGAAAGCTCTCCATTCCTGAAGGCAGTGCCTCAGGTGATCCCTCTATCCCTCCCTCCCTTCCTCCCTCACTCACTCCCTTCATTCCTTCCTTTCTCCCTCCCCCGGGCACACAGCAGGGGACAGCTTTAAAGCAGTTTGTCTTCCCTCTGAAAACTTTCTCCCAGGTCATTCTGTGAACCCCAAAAACACTGTCAAAGCAAAAACACCAGTTGTTGTCTCTGTAAGATACCGTATATACTGTATGTGAACCATATAAATCAAATCAAATGGTATGTCACATGCGCCGAATACAACCTTACTGTGAAATTGTTGCTTACAACCCCTTTTTAACCAACAATGCAGAATAAAAAAAAAGTAAGAAAATATTTGCACAAAAAAAAGCCGATAGTACAGGTAGTCATTTGATTAACGGTTTAGCAGTCTAGATGCTTGTCGGTAGCAGCTGTTAAGGTGACGTTTCGACTTAGACTTGGTGCTCCGGTACCGCTTGCAGTAGTTCATGACTAGGGTGGCTGGAGTCTTTAACAATTTAAATGGTATAGAAAATGCATAATGCTACACTAAAGTACAGAGCTTTACTGTTGGCTCTAGTTGAAGGTGATGTTGATGCTGGTTAAAGGAAATAGGACAGGAAACCAAAACATATATGACAGACTGCTGGTCGAGGTGTGTGTGTGTGTGTGTGTATGGCATATGCAAAGACTCAAGTAACACAATGCTGAGGTATGGAGGCCCTCAGGCAGGTGGCCACTGAGCAGGCATGGCTAAACGTTGTGTGTGTGTGTCTGTGTGAGCGGCTGCATGTGTGTGTGTGAGCCACATAAACAGCTGCCTGGCTGCTCTACATAGTGGACAGACAGGACACTATAGCTTCGGCACGCTTGTCGGCCTTATCTTCAAAGTGACATAGTGACGCTGAGGGCCCATAGTGTCCTCTTCTTGACCCAGAGCTGTGTTCTCTGTCTGTCTGACTCTCACATGTCTGTCTGGCTGCTGACAGGTACTGCTACAGTCTGCATCCCAATACCTTTCCCATCGCCTCTCTGCACAGATGTGAAAACACAACTAAAAGCAACGTTGTGGAGGCCTATGCAACACTTGTTATCACCAGTCATTCTCTGTGACACCAGGAAAGGAGATGAGGAGAGGAGCTGACTGTAGACTGTTACCTCTGAGCCAATGGAACGGTGCAATATGAAACTTGAAATTGAAAACGGACGTTTGCGAGGCTGATTGCAAGAAGTACAAACTCAATGGAAGTCAACCAAAAGGTGGTTGAAAATAACTTCAAAGTGAACATCATGGTCATCGTGAGGATCGATGGTTCAGAGAGAGCCATTGCAAAGGCAAGGTACAATGTTGCATCAGCCATTCCCCTGAATAATGCACACTCATGAATAAACATGCAGTACACCTCTCTCTCTCTCTCTCTCTCTCTCTCTCTCTCTCTCTCTCTCTCTCTCTCTCTCTCTCTCTCTCTCTCTCTCTCTCTCTCTCTCTCTCTCTCTCTCTCTCTCTCTCTCTCTCTCTCTCTCTCTCTCTCTCTCTCTCTCTCTCTCTCTCTCTCTCTCTCTCTCTCTCTCTCTCTCCTCTCTCCTCCCTCCCCCTCCCTCCCTCCCTCCCTCCCTCCCTCCCTCCCTCTCCCTCCCTCCCTCCCTCCCTCCCTCCCTCCCTCCCTCCCTCTCCCCTTCAAACAACACACAAGCCTATCGTGTATGTCTCTATTTATTTGCTTGCTCACTCTCTTTCTAAATCAAATCAAATTGTATTGGCCGCGTACATCGATTAAATAAAGGAATTAAGAAATATAGAAACATTATAGCGAGCAATGTCAGTGTCCGGAATATAAATATATGTATATGATGGTGTGTATAGACATTATGGACAGTATATGAATAGAAAAGGTGTGTACAGCAGTAGTTACATAGGATGAGCCTTGACTAGAATGCAGTATACATATGAAGTGAGTCAAAGAGTATGGAAACATTATGAAAGTGACCAGTGTTCAATGACTCTACTCTTGCCACTCCCTCTTCACCACCCCACCTTTCTCCATCTTGTCTTCCTCTCTTTTCCCCTCACTATCTCTCTCTATATCTCCCTCTCTCCTTCTCTCTGTCTCTCTCTTCAGTCAGAACATTGTACTGCAACTGTGTGTCTGAGGTGTGTCAGTCTCTCTGGTCTTGATTCAGTTCTATAACAGACTGGTAGTGGGCTGTGTGAAAGCAGCCATCTAGACAGCACGAAGACTGTCTACTGGGAATTAACCTCTCGGAAGAATACAGCCTGCCTGCCTGCCTGCCTGCCTGCCTGCCTGCCTGCCTGCCTGCCTGCCTGCCTGCCTCTCTGTCTGCCTGCCTGTCTGTCTGTCTGCCTGTCTGGCTGCACTACCTCTTATAAATAATACAACACTTCCCCCAGGTCCTCGTAGACTCTTCTATCCTCCACACCACATTCTCCCCTCCTCCTCCTCCTCCTCCTCTTTTCACCTTTCAGAAATCTTCACTAGAATACCAGACATTCATGTATTTCTGTGTGTGTGTTTGAAAGTGTGTGTGTGTGCGTGTGCATGTGAGCGTGTGTGTGCATGTGGATTAGTCTGCGATCACTGGGGCTCTGTCAGTCTGTCAGGCAGTGGGATGGGCAGGGACAAAGAGGATCATTTCAATAAGAATACTGCAGCTGAGAGGACAGAGCTCTCCCAGTGGGGTGACTTCCACTCTCACACACACAAACATGAACGCACACACACACATACACATTCACGTGCACACATACACTGTAGGAGGATTTGGGATGAAATGATGGTGTGAAATAGAGGGAAGAGGAGAGGAGATCGATACATAGTCCAGTTTGGTGTGTAAAACTATTGTGTTTGGTTTATGTATCCTAAGGCCCTATGTGTTTGTCTGTGTGTGTGTATGTGTGTAGGTGTGTGGTTGTCATCCTCTCCAGTCAGTGTTCACCCAACGAGCCTCATCCCTAAACCCATGCACCTGTCCCTGCACCTGTCTGTCTGCAACTGCAGGTATAATCCTGTGAGTGGGGCCCTGGTGTGGCCCTCAAGTTTGGCCCTGGCCCCTTCACCATCATTATCCCCTCCATCTGGCCCCCAGATCTCTCATTACATGCAAATACAGCCTCTTTATGTGCCTGCTGAACAGGATCCCCTCCTTCCCCAGTCAGAGCTGAAGATAACCCACCAGCCATTACACAGGACCCCCTGCTACACTTTACTATACCATATCATGACCACTTCAGCTTAGGATCCTTTGAGAGCTGTTGCTGGTCAGAAGGCAGCTGTTTTTTGTTGGTGGTATGTGGCAGTGTATGTGTGTGTGTGTATAGATGTTCATGTGTGTGTGTGTGTGTGTGTGTGTGTGTGTGTGTGTGTGTGTGTGTGTGTGTGTGTGTGTGTGTGTGTGTGTGTGTGTGTACATACCTGGCTAGCTGTGGGGCAGTCTGCCCCGGTCAGTGTTTGCTGCTGGGCGGTCCTTTAGCATGGCTGGAGATGGTCCTGGTACACACCTGTATACTGTCACCTGACTCCACCTGCAGCTTGACATTTGGTACCGTGAAGATAGTAGCCACTGGGGTAGGAGAGAAAGAGAGAGAGAGAGAGAGAGAGAGAGAGAGAGAGAGAGAGAGAGAGAGAGAGAGAGAGAGAGAGAGAGAGAGAGAGAGAGAGAGAGAGAGAGAGAGAGAGAGAAAGGTGAGTGAGAGAGTGTCCTCTTAGAGTCAAAGGATTACATCAGAGTCCGTAATACTGAGTGATATCAGAGTCCGTAATTCTGAGTGATATCAGAGTCTGTAATACTGAGTGATATCAGAGTCCATAATACTGCGTGATATCAGAGTCCATAATACTGAGTGATATCAGAGTCCGTAATACTGCATGATATCAGAGTCCGTAATACTGCATGATATCAGAGTCTGTAATACTGCAAGATATCAGTCTGTAATACTGCAAGATATCAGAGTCCATAATACTGAGAGATATCAGAGTCCATAATACTGAGAGATATCAGAGTCAGTAATACTGCGTGATATCAGAGTCCGTAATACTGCGTGATATCAGAGTCCGTAATACTGCAAGATATCAGTCTGTAATACTGCAAGATATCAGAGTCCATAATACTGAGAGATATCAAAGTCCGTAATACTAAGAGATATCAGAGTCTGTAATACTAAGAGATATCAGAGTCTGTAATACTAAGAGATATCAGAGTCTGTAATACTGTGTGATATCAGAGTATGTAATACTAAGAGATATCAGAGTATGTCATACTAAGAGATATCAGAGTCTGTAATACTAAGAGATATCAGAGTCTGTAATACTAAGAGATATCAGAGTCTGTAATACTAAGAGATATCAGAGTCTGTAATACTAAGAGATATCAGAGTCTGTAATACTGTGAGATATCAGAGTCTGTAATACTGTGAGATATCAGAGTCTGTAAAACTGAGAGATATCAGAGTCTGTAATACTGAGAGATATCAGAGTCTGTAATACTAAGAGATATCAGAGTCTGTAATACTAAGAGATATCAGAGTCTGTAATACTAAGAGATATCAGAGTCTGTAATACTGTGAGATATCAGAGTCTGTAATACTAAGATATATCAGTCTGTAATACTAAGAGATATCAGAGTCTGTAATACAAAGAGATATCAGAGTCTGTAATACAAAGAGATATCAGAGTCATTAATACTAAGAGATATCAGCGTCTGTAATACTAAGAGATACCAGAGTCTGTAATAGTAAGAGATATTAGAGTCTGTAATACTAAGAGATATCAGAGTCTGTAATACTGTGAGATATCAGAGTCTGTAATACTGTGAGACATCAGAGTCTGTAATACTGAGAGATATCAGAGTCTGTAATACTGAGAGATATCAGAGTCTGTAATACTAAGAGATATCAGAGTCTGTAATACTAAGAGATATCAGAGTCTGTAATACTAAGAGATATCAGAGTCTGTAATACTAAGAGATATCAGAGTCTGTAATACTAAGAGATATCAGAGTCTGTAATACTAAGAGATATCAGAGTCTGTAATACTAAGAGATATCAGAGTCTATAATACTAAGAGATACCAGAGTCTGTAATACTAAGAGATATCAGAGTCTGTAATACTGTGAGATATCAGAGTCTGTAATACTGTGAGATATCAGAGTCTGTAATACTGTGAGATATCAGAGTCTGTAATACTGAGAGATATCAGAGTCTGTAATACTGTGAGATATCAGAGTCTGTAACACTGTGAGATATCAGAGTCTGTAATACTAAGAGATATCAGAGTCTGTAATACTGTGTGATATCAGAGTCTGTAATACTAAGAGATATCAGTCTGTAATACTAAGAGATATCAGAGTCTGTAATACTGTGTGATATCAGAGTCTGTAATACTGTGTGATATCAGAGTCTGTAATACTAAGAGATATCAGAGTCTGTAATACTAAGAGATATCAGAGTCTGTAATACTAAGAGATATCAGAGTCTGTAATACTGTGTGATATCAGAGTCTGTAATACTAAGAGATATCAGAGTCTGTAATACTAAGAGATATCAGAGTCTGTAATACAAAGAGATATCAGAGTCTGTAATACTAAGAGATATCAGAGTCTGTAATACTAAGAGATATCAGAGTCTGTAATACTAAGAGATATCCGAGTCTGTAATACTAAGAGATATCAGAGTCTGTAATACTGTGTGATATCAGAGTCTGTAATACTAAGAGATATCAGAGTCTGTAATACTAAGAGATATCAGAGTCTGTAATACTGTGCGATATCAGAGTCTGTAATACTAAGAGATATCAGAGTCTGTAATACTAAGAGATATCAGAGTCTGTAATACTAAGAGATATCAGAGTCCGTAATACTAAGAGATATCAGAGTCTGTAATACTAAGAGATATCAGAGTCTGTAATACTAAGAGATATCAGAGTCTGTAATACTAAGAGATATCAGAGTCTGTAATACTAAGAGATATCAGAGTCTGTAATACTAAGAGATATCAGTCTGTAATACTAAGAGATATCAGTCTGTAATACTAAGAGATATCAGAGTCTGTAATACTGAGAGATATCAGAGTCTGTAATACTAAGAGATATCAGTCTGTAATACTAAGAGATATCAGAGTCTGTAATACTAAGAGATATCAGAGTCTGTAATACTAAGAGATATCAGAGTCTGTAATACTAAGAGATATCAGAGTCTGTAATACTAAGAGATATCAGAGTCTGTAATACTAAGAGATATCAGAGTCTGTAATACTGAGAGATATCAGTCTGTAATACTAAGATATATCAGAGTCTGTAATACTGTGTGATATCAGAGTCTGTAATACTAAGAGATATCAGAGTCTGTAATACAAAGAGATATCAGTCTGTAATACTAAGATATATCAGAGTCTGTAATACTAAGAGATATCAGAGTCTGTAATACTAAGAGATATCAGAGTCTGTAATACTGTGTGATATCAGAGTCTGTAATACTGTGTGATATCAGAGTCTGTAATACTAAGAGATATCAGAGTCTGTAATACTGTGTGATATCAGAGTCTGTAATACTAAGAGATATCAGAGTCTGTAATACAAAGAGATATCAGAGTCTGTAATACTAAGAGATATCAGAGTCTGTAATACTAAGAGATATCAGAGTCTGTAATACTAAGAGATATCAGAGTCTGTAATACTAAGAGATATCAGAGTCTGTAATACTAAGAGATATCAGAGTCTGTAATACTAAGAGATATCAGAGTCTGTAATACTAAGAGATATCAGAGTCTGTAATACTAAGAGATATCAGAGTCTGTAATACTAAGAGATATCAGAGTCTGTAATACTAAGAGATATCAGTCTGTAATACTAAGAGATATCAGAGTCTGTAATACAAAGAGATATCAGAGTCTGTAATACTGTGAGATATCAGAGTCTGTAATACTAAGAGATATCAGTCTGTAATACTAAGAGATATCAGTCTGTAATACTAAGAGATATCAGAGTCTGTAATACTGAGAGATATCAGAGTCTGTAATACTAAGAGATATCA